>NC_142808.1:37683691-37759133 GCF_049724085.1 Artemia sp. Qi Xiang Cuo
TTTCTCAGGCTCGTAACTTTTGATGGCTAAGACTAAACTTATCGAAACTTACATATTTAAAATCATCATAAAAATCCCAATTCTTTTGATGTATCTATTGATATCAACATTCCGTTTTTTAGAGTTTTGGTTACTATTGAGACGAGTTGCTCTTACTATACATTCCGTTAACACAAACTGTTTGATTGTTTCAAAAATCAAATATCTTTGAAAAGATTGCAGTATGAAAAGACATCAAAATGGGAGTTTTTTTGTAAAATCTATTTTTACAATTTTTTGATTTTGATTAGAAAAGGCACTAAAACTTTTAATTTCCGTTTGAATAAACCCTCTTGCAATATTCTAGGAACACTGGGTCGATACGATCACTTCTGGTGAAAAAAACAATAATCAAATAATCTACCAAGCATACAACTACCACATCAGAATAAATAAATAAATGAAATTAAAATAACAGAAATAGAAATTAAAACACAAACAGAAATTAAAATAAGTCAAACGCAAAACGAGCAAAATTTAATCTGAGTAGTGTTCTAAACCCTATGCTTTCTAAAAACCAGAATATAATTTGTACTTGATTGAAAAAGATTCAAATTAATTTACTGAAAAAATGTGCATTGTCAGTTTAATGTACATATGCTGATATTTATTTCTTAAAATCTTAATTAATTTTGTTTTTTTTTAAGTTATAAGTGAAAACATTTAAAAGATTTTTTTCAGTAAAGTACAAATTATGCTTAATTTTTTTTATGCGTGGTAGATTACTTGATTCTATTTTTGTTCATTTTTGGTTTAATGTAGTTCTTTACTTTTTCTTGAAAATCTTAATTTGTGCAGAAGTTTTTATGATTCATTTCTGTTCGTTTTATATTGACATAGCTTTTTTAGGGAGAAAGACCGAACCTCTTCAGTTCAGTTCAGTTCAGTTCAATATGGGTTTTATTTCAGAAAAATATATATAAAAATAAACTTAACTTAGTTCCTTGTGCATTGATGCACGTTTGGGCCTGTAATAATTGCACACTCTAAATACAGCGTGGCCTCCTGTCCTCTTCAATTTCCACCCCGAACCGCCATCAAATAACAATAAATTTAACACAACTTCTCATCCGCTCACACCCCTTGAAGTATCAAACTAAAATATGATAATTAATAATAATATCGAAAAATTCTAAACATAATAATAATAAAATAAATCTAGTAAAAAAATATTCAATCTTTTAGATATTTTTTCACATTCTTTTTAAAGGAGCCGAGAGACCTATATAGCCTCAGCTCTTGCGGAAGTGCATTCCACTCTCTGGCACACGCAATTCTAGGAGAAAATTCCGACCTAGCTGTCGGTGTCGGGGGTATGTAAATATCTGATGAAAATCGTGTATTTAAACTATGGATTTGTGATGCTAGTGTGAATAAGCCTCTAAAGGGTGATGGGAGTGTTCCTGAAAAATATTTAAAACAAAACACGGTACACGAAAGTCTCTAAAGTGATGCCAATAATTGCCTGTTCGGTCTTGGGCCTAAAATTTGAATTACTGTATTGTGAAGTGAGTCTAGTCTCTGTAAATATGTCTTGAAAATAGATTACCAAACTGTAGAACGATATTGACTGTGAGGTCTTATAAAAACATTGTTAATCACGATCAGTATTTTTTTAGTTAAATGGTGTCTGAGTTTTCTAAAGATTTCAAGGTTTCTTGAAATCTTCGTCTCGATTCTTGCTTTGTGGCGTCTGAAATAGAGATTTTCTTCGATCAAAACCCCTAGGTAACGAACGTGTCCTTTTTCTGGTCTTTTGATAAGTCCACGAGAGGTTTCAATACCAATCAAATCAGGAGCCAGCGAATCTATACGTGAAAAAAGTAAAACACTCGATTTGTTAATGTTGATGACTAGACGATTTGCGTCCATCCAGAGGTACGTTTCTTCAAGAATGTCTTGTAGCTTCGTTTTGAGAGACATGATGTTCCATTCTGAGCTTGCCATAAGTGAATCATCCGCAAATGCCGTTAGTTCGTCCTCGGATTTTACCATAGACCCCGGCGTCGTTTGTGGGTGACATAGTTTGCAGCAATAAGGGCTACGACTTGCAGGAGTCAGTACTTGCTGAAGATCATTTACGTTAACAAGAAACAAGACCGGTCCCTATTTAGAGCCCTCTGGCACCCCGCAATTAACTACGACATCATTTGTATGGTCCTTTCCTGTGTAAATTCGACGATTTTCCAGGTAAGACTTAAACCAATCTAGGACTTGGCCACGAACTCTAATATGATCCAGCTTTCTTTGTAATATTTCGTGGTGCATGCTATCAAACACTTTCTTAATATCTAGAAGCACTGCTGCAGGTAAAGCACCCGAATCTTGGATTCTGTTTACGAATAAACTTAGTGAAGTAAGGGCGTCTTCGGTTGAATGGCCAGCCCTAAACCCGACTTGGCGGCTGTTAAAAAAGTCTTTGCCATCTAAATATTGGTACAGCTGGTTTTTAATTGGCATTTCAAAGACTCTTTAGAAAACTAGTAAGATTTAGATGGGTATATAGTTTTCTGTCTTTGTACGAAACCCACCTTCGTGTAGAGGTATTATCTTTGCCTTCTTTAACATTTTAGGAAAGATACCTTTATCTCATAAAGGATTTACAAGGTAAGTTAGCGGCTCAGCAATGGTCGTCACTACTGCTTTCAGTGCCTGTGTGTGGACCAGGTCAAAACCTGAAGCAGAAGAGCCCTTCAAATTTTTTACGAGTAATTCGAGCTCACCTGGTGTTACAGGACTCACTGCCATTGATTTCATACACTTCGAGCCAAAGCATTCTTTGTATGACTTAGATGCTATCCCGACGGAATTTGCTGTGGTATCGCCAATATTTGCGAAAAATGTACTCAGCGATGCGGCAACCTGTGTAGGTTCTGTAATTTCTTCATCATTCACGACCAATTTCGCTGATAATGTGGAAGACTTAGTGGTTGGCCGTAGAACCGAGTTGATAATTGGCCAAACTTTTCGACCATCCTTCCCGCTTTCCGTCAGCTTTTGCTGCAGGTAGCCACGCTTTGCTCTTTGTAACACAGTCCGAAGGCCTTTCCTATATTGCTCATACTCCTCTAGCCGCGCTAAGCTCGAAAATCGTCTATTCTCTCCCCACAGGTGGTTTTTATTATTCACACAGGCCAGAAGACCATCCGTCATCCAGGGGCTAATTGGCTGGTCTTTTTGTCGTTTATTAGTTCTCGGGTTTCTCACGAAAAATCTACTGTATACATCCATGAACGTCTAGTGAAATGACCCTAATGCTTCGTTTACATCTTGAATCTCCATTACGTTATCCCAGTTTAATTGCTCTAGTTCCTGTTTTAAATTCTTCAAGTTTTCATCTGTTAAACGTATAATTAGTAACATAGGGTTGATTCGTGACCTTATCTTATCTGGTTCTGAAAGGGCGAGTGTTGCATGAATGGGAAAGTGGTCTGATGTGTCACTGACGAGGACTGCCACCGACTCTTGGAGCAAGGAGCTGAATATGTTGTCGATAAGTGAATGCGTACTCTCAGTAATCCGTGTCGGAATCGTAACAGCAGGATATAGGCCTGAACCTGCCACATTATTTAGCAAATATGCTGCTTCGGCCGTTAGCAGAATACTGAGGTTAATGTTGAAATCTCCCATGAGAATAACCTCATTCTTTTTACACTGGGCTAGCTCTAGAACTTGAGCCATTTGTTCCATAAACTGAGACGTTGACCCTGACGGAGAACTATAAATTACACCCACAATAAATTTTTTATTGGGGTACAGCAATACTTATAGGAACAACGACTCGAAAATTCCTTCAGTATTTCGTGTAAGGTCTTTCCTAATTTGAACCGTGTGTGTGTCGCGGATATAAATTGCTATACCAACCCTTTTCATCTGTTTTCTGTGGATAAAATGGCTAGTGTAACCTGGAATATACTAAAGGCTTTCGGTTTGTTGTGTAATAAATGTTTCAAATAGACCTATACAATCTGGTCTAAGCTCCTAACATGTCGACTCTAGATCAGAAAATGAGGAATACAGTCCTTGGAAATTCAAATGAAATACAGAAACTTGAGAATCGGAAGACCTCCCAGTAATTAAATTAGAAATTACATATTTACTTTTATGAACATTATTATCATAAAAAAAATGGAAATCATTTTCTTGACCAATTTCTTGATCAAAAATAAGCTTGAGATTTAAATAAGACTCTTCTAAATTTTTTAATCTATCTATATCAAAATCTCTGATACCTCTCGGGGATGAAGCTGAAGAAAAAGTCATCACTTACAAACTGCAATCGGCGGTCCGTCGTGAAAATTCAAGAAGAGCAAGGAGTAAAAAACAATGAACATACCCAATTGAACTTCTTTATGGAACACTGAAAGGAAACAAAAATAAACTAGATACCTTGAATTTTGGGAACATGATAAAATAGAAAAGAAAATTGAACAAATATGAAACAAAAAAGGAAGAAAACAAAATTTTCACTTTACATCCTTCACTGCCATACAACTTAAAACAAAATTATTGTGCGGCTTCAACAGTAATTTAAAAAACTTCTAACAATATCACATACATAAAAATTAAATATCGGAGAAATAAAAAAGACGAAACTACTGGTCGAAAACAGCCTCCTCTGGATGATTTTTGGCAAACAGTTTTAGCGGATCGAAACAGTCACCATCGTATTTAACCCACTGCTGAGAGCTTTTTGACTTTTTTGTCTCCAGCCAGAGTTTCACGTTACGCTGGACAACATAAGTCTTAATGACCTTCTCTGCTCCCTTTGCATTTTTTAGCTTGTAACCGAGAGCCAATAATTCCTTTCTTCGCTTTCCTAATTCAGCAGGTAAGTCAGTTGACACGCTGTAGCCCGTTTTCTTTAGTTTGCCACATTCTTTAAGAATCAATGAGCAATCATAATTCTTTAGCTTCACGAAAATAGGCTCAACTGTCTTTTTCCTACCACTCCGCAGACTAGGACCAACACCATCATCAGACGCGGTGGGTTTTTTGACCCTATACGCAACACTGATACCTATTTGATCAGGATCTGCAATCCCGAGTTTTTTTCCGAAGAAATTTTTTACTGTATCACGAAGATTTTCTGATTCATTTGGCGTATCGATCCCGTGGAGCAGAATATTGTTTCTCCGTGTATGTAAATCCACTCGAAGTGCAGACGATTTCACCTTAATCAGTTCCAATTTTAACAGCTTATTTTCAGTCTTCAACACCTTATTTTCTTGTTGTAGCATCGAAATCGTAGCAGTTAACTCACCCATTCTCCGGTCAAAATGCTCTTTTGTTAGTGATGTAGCCATCTCTTATTTTTTCAACAATAATGCCGCACAATTTAAAAAATCTTTAAAAAATCATGAAAGGAAACTTACTCGCAAGGGCCCGTAATTTGTAATATCCAGATATTACTTAGGGCCCACTTTTAGCAATCGCAATCAGTCAAAACTTATTATCCAAATTGTTTATCCAAGCAGCGTCCTTTGGGCAAGTGACGTAGCTAATCCAAATTCATTTCACACCCGGAGACCTTCACTGTCTGAATGCTATAAGGTAACTGATCTAGTTTAGTATCTAGTTTAGTTACTTATTTATGTTCATTTCTTGTTTTATTTATGTGTAACATTTATTTTTATTTATCTCTAAATTTTATGTTTCTTATTTAGTATCTAATTTAGTTACTTATTTATGTTTAATTTTACTACTTTTTTTAATGTTATTTTTAAATTTACTTATGTTTAAGATTTATTTCTTATTTATGTCTAGAATTTATGTTTCTTATTTAGTGTCTAACTTAATTCCTTATTTATGTTTAATTCTTGTTTTATTTATGTCTGGATTTTCCCATGTCTAATTTTTCTTTAAAGCCATCATTCATAATTCAAAACATGAATTTTTTTCTGTAAAACTTGTGCAATTTCACGCAGTCTTGTATCAAAATAGCTTTTAAGAATTTTTTTTTATATAAAGAGCAAAATCTGTAAATATTTGTTAATTCAGAAGTTTCCGCCAGAACTTAAGTGGCATGTAAATTAAAGATTAGCGACTTTTAAAGCTGCTTCTAATCCAACCTCCACCTTCTATTTCATAACTTTAATCGTTACCACATTAACGGCTAGTTTTTATTATTTTTTGGGTTGGGATTTAGAACCCTAAACAACTATTAGCAGAAGCACCTTGCAAATTGTCTGTGTTAGTACATTTTTCTTCTTTTTTTAAATCAAGGCTCTGAACTTTAATTATAGGCACCTTCATACCTTTGTGAAAATACTGTCATGAAAATAAAATCAAAAATTTCGGCCATCAAAATTCAAATGCTTTTGTCGAGTTAATGGTGAGCAATTAACAGCTTCCAAACATTTTCTAGCCGTACCCCCTTGTCCTACAAAAGTGTGACTCTTGAGTACGTTTCAGGAAATGCATGTGTCAACATTTGAAGACCATAGATTTAAACTCATGATCCTCATTTTCAATTTCAGGAAGAACTTGTTTCACAAAATTAAAGTCTTTCAAAATTATATAAATTTAAGGTTCATGTAATCAAATTGAAAGTTTCGAATACTTTTAATTTCTGAGTAAAGCCCTTCAGAATTTGTTGTAAAAATGGAATGCAGAAATTCCTTCTATAATCGTTTACAAATATTTACCAGGGTTGGTATTTGGATTTCAGGCTATGAGTTTTTTTTAATCAAGGCTCTGAAACTACAAGGCTCTAAACTACATCATCTACTTCTCTTTTGCTAGGGGTATACGATTTCCAGTAGGGAAAAAGGAGAGGGACCCCCCTCCCCCCACTTGGAAGCCACCCTCTTTCTTAAATTTTAAAATTTTCTTAATTCGAAGTAAATATAGCGTTTTTTAACGCATTTTCCTATATTTTTACCTTATTCCTCAAGAAAGTCAATAATGCTCCAGCTTTGTATTTTATATTGCTGAAATTATTAAAACATTTATCATGTATAACTTGTATACAATGTATTCATGTAATTCAAAGATCATGATTGTTAACTGTAAGTCTTTCCCTCTTTCACAAAAGCGTTTCTTGTTTCAAAATAAGTTGCTTAAAACGATGTTAGTATAAAAGTAAAAATCCACAAATAGCCACATCAATTTGCCACAATTAGCCACCAAAACCACATCTTAGTTGGTGCAAAAATAATGGTTTCAAAGCAACCTCCTGCCGAAAAAAAAACTATTTTAAAATTGATGTACTTCTTTCTTTTAAAGAGAACCTTCTTTTTATTTACCTCTCTTTACCATGCCTCTTTTGTTTTATTCTTTGCTTTTTTTTCGAAACTAAAACAAATTTCTTGGGCACATCTGTTATTATGGTAATTCAAAACCTGTTAGGTGACAGTTTTAAAGCTTATATTTATACCCTTCTCCGTCCCACACGACAGGGAAATGAGCCGATATACAGTCAGTGAAAAAAATAATAAGGGAAATGTAAATATCTTGGCTAACCTATCCTCAGTACCAATACAAAATTGGAAAACCTAAGAGAAAAACTCAGAAAACCACCACAGAAAACGTGTCTTAATTTCCATTCTCTGTATTTTCTATTTCCTGTAGGAACAACGCGTTGCACCGTCTCGGAAAAAGAAATTTTGGGAATTTCGGGAAATATAAACTGAACTATCTTGAAGGCTAGATAAAGTATTAGAACATGAATTAGACCAATTGATTGTGCTTATTTAGTTTAACCAGAGATATTTTTAATGCACTTTTTTTTTTACAAAATGTGACATAACAGTTTTTGGTTTGTCGCAGCTGAAATTATCTTGCTTTGAAAAAGGGCTTTTAAAAATATTTTGTCGGAAGATTAAGCTATCAAGAAATATCCACCGACCAAAACTGAAAAGTTTCCGCCAAAGTGTAAGTGGCGTGAAAATGGAAAATGAATAGCTTTTGAAGCAACGTTTCAATATAACTACCACTTTTTGAATGTCATGCAAGTGCCCTCTTTTTAATGAATCTTCCACTTAGAGTGACATACTTATATTAGATTTTCAAAAGCCCCCCTTCAAGTAACCTCTCATCTGTTACAGGGGCCCGCTCGGATATTGCTATAAAAACAGTCGAGAAGGATGAGACAGCAATCCAGCCACTTGGACTCCGCAGCAGTAAGTAAAGTGGAACATATTTCCTTTTCTGTAAAAACCTTAACCGTTGGGTCAAAGGTCAAACGGTTTGGGTTTTTTCGAGATATTTTTGGTTGAGTGTTGACAGTTATTTGAAGTGAACTGAATTTATTGGTTTTATGTCTGTATTTTGAATGAGCATAAAAACACATTCTCTTGGCTATTAACAGTTTCCGAAGGGTCCTCCTGAACTAGTTTATTACTAAATGAATATTAAAACACTAATATTAGGCCATGGAAATTAGGGTTAGTCAACTTTTTTTTCTCACTGTTTATGGGGACGATTTCCTTGTTTTTTCAATATTTTTAATAAAAAAAAAGAAAGAAAAAATAGCGTTTTGGATTCAAAATACAAAAAAAACATTTTTCAGAATTTAGGGGGAAGCATGCTCCCCCCATAGACGCCAATCACTGATGTATCCAGGGGTGAGGGGGATCCCCCTCCCCCAAGAGTTTTCTGTCGCCCTCACTCCTCGTTTTTTCTTCTGTTTTTACTCTTTTTTTTAAATAAATTTGCCAATTTGGTCAATTATTGGCACGCTTGTCACATTTCCCCCGCCCCTAGATTTTGCACTAGATCTGCCCCTGACGCCACTGTAATGAAATGAAAAAAGCAATAAATACATCAACACACGGATATTTAGGGAATGGTCGTAAATGATTAAATTTTGTATCGCCTATGACAGCACAGTAAAACGAATTTTTACCCCTCAAACGCATCATAGATCTATTCATACCTGAACACCGCGATCCTATAAGATTTCAAAATTATAAAGTTTCTATGGCAGTACCACATTTTTGTCAGTATTGCCACGTTGAAATGTAAAAAATGACATCGAGTTAAAACAACTTTTTAGCCCCTCGAACGCATCTTAGGTCCATTCATACCTGAATACCGCAATGTTTTAAGATTTATCTTTTGGTAATTTCAAACTTATGAAGTTTTTTGGGCGACACTCAGTGATGCCAAACGTGGTACAATTGTACCATTTTGGTACATTTCACCTTTACTGGTACAATTTAGTACAATCCCACAAAATATGGTACATTTTACCAAATTATGGTACAATGTGGTACAATTCAGTATTTTTCTACTTATGGTTGTATTCTTTCATCTACAAATATTTTATTTCACCCTGATCTGTTCAGCATAGTCAAGACAAGAGACAGACAAGCAGTCATCTATTTTCCTTTTTTCGTATTAATTAAGAAAAAAAACTTTCCAAAAAATAAGTTTTTCAAACAAAAGTCAAGTCTATTTTAAACTTAAGCTCAGCAGATACAAATACCTGGTAAAATTCAAACTCAAAACGACCAGAAATTACTATTAAAGAATAAATGAAACCCAAAACGAACAGAAATTAAATAAACAATCATAGGAAAAAACATACAAAAAGTAATAATATAAATGAATAAATAGATCTTAATTAGTAATGCTTAGATTGAATATGAAAATCAAGCTTAAAACGGAAAAAAAATATTTTGCTATTGAAGCATAAATGAATCTTAAAACGAAAAGAAATTAAATAAACAATCAATGCAAAAAAACATGCAATAGATATTAATGTAAATGAATAAATAAATCTTAAAAAGACTGAAACTTAAATTGAATATACAAATCAAGCTTGAATCGAACAAAAATCACTATAAGCAAGAGTTTGGGTATCACCTCCTTCTCTCACTGTAAAAGTCTAAAACCTACTGCATCATTGGCGCTTTACTGAAAACCAATTTTTTACAAACATTTTCTTTTGTACTTAACATTGAAAATAGACATTAAATTTGGATACTGCCCCTTTCCTTAACTGTAAATAAGAACCAAAAGCCTACTGCGTCATTGGAACTTCACTGACAACGAATTATATTACAAATATCTTCTTTTTCAGTTCTTTCAGCATTGAAAATAAAAATAAAATTAGAGTGAAATAAATTATTGAACTGATGGATCTTTCAACAACTAATATCATTATATATCAAATATTCAATTTGATGCTCTTCATACTTTGCAAGACGCATATAGTTTTCAGTAAAGCGCCAATGAGGCAGTAGGTTCTAGACTTTTACAGTGAGAGAAGGAGGTGATACCCAAATTTTTCTCCGGCAGACAAATAGCGGGCCAAACTATAAAGTCTTAAAAAAAGAAAAAATTTAAACTATTATTTTCTTTTTCCCTGAAAAGAGTATGTCAATATAGGACGAACAGAAATTAATTAAAAAAACTTTTTCCAAAAAATAAGTTTTTCAAGAAAAGTAAAGAACTCCATTAAACCAAAAATGAGCAAAAATAAAATCAAATCATCTACCAAGCGTGAAAATACCACGAATCAGCATCGATAAATAAATGAAACCCAAACCGAGCAGAAATTACAATAAATAACCGAGTCAAACTCAAAACGAGCATAAATTAACATTAGTAGGGCTCAAAACCCCTATGCCTTCCCAAGGCCAGAGCATAATTTACACTTTAATGAAAAAAAATAGAAATGAATGTGCATTGTCAATTTAATGCACATATACTGATATTTAGTAATCAAAATGATAATATTATTTGATTTATTAAGGTTATAAAAGTACAAACATTTACATTTTTTCAGTAAAGTGCAAATTATGTTCTAGCCTTGGGAAGGCATAGGGGTTTTGAGCCCTACTCATGTTAATTTCTGCTTTAAGTACTGTCAGCAGTAATATATTGCATTAGAAGAGAAAGAAAAACAAAGAAATGGAGAAAGAAAATTTTCACCTACTTCTCTTTTTTTTAATTCACACTACTACTAGAAACTGAATAACTGCATATGGATGCCTTGTTATTTAAAAATTGAAATCCCTATTTGTGGTGCCATGTCTTTTCAGCCAATTTTTGTTGATTTTTCATCCACACTTCCTTTTTTTATTTAATTCGCGCTACAACTAGAAACTACTATAAAGGCATCCACATGGATGAGTTTTGGTTTTTGGGTTTGCTGCACTACCGACAATTGTTTGACAGTGTCTATTTTGTAGGGTCTCAAAAATGGTAAATGAGTGAATTTTTGAAGCACTCTAAATCTATTCTGAGGACTGTAGAAAACGGATTGAAGGGAACACCCTAACTGGTTCCTCACATAAATAATCAACGCCATCTACGTTTTGATTCTCAGAAGAATTTTACAGCTGTTAGTTTAAGTTGAACATATGTCTCGTTGCACTGCCTGTGCCGTTGACAATATTGGCATCTTTTCTTTTTTAAGTCATTAAAATTTCACCATTTTCCATTCTATCTACCTATCTATCCGCTGGTTAGCGACGCTTCTTGACTAAAAAAGGTCATTTCGTAGGCACTTACAAAATTGTAGGACAGGAGGGAGTTACGACTGGTGTTTTTCAAAATATTTTCAAATTTGTTTCAAATTAAACTTACTTTTCAAAGGTATTTTGAAGTTACAAAAAAGGTGTTTTCCAAAATCTAGGGGAGACATAATTTTTTTAATGAAAATATGACCAAAAATATCTTTCAAAATTAATGCGGAGACAATTAATACCCTCTCTATTTGCTACTCCTGGACAAATATAAATCCACGGTGTCACTATGTGACAATTTTCTATTTATAATCAACAAGCAAAAAAGAAATTACTCAAAGAACTTCCTATTTTTATTATTTAAAAAAAAGCTGCACCATGTAGGGAAAATGAATGAAAATTGCAAAAATCCTAGAGAATTTATCCAAAAACCACTTACAATTTTATGAAATCAAACTGATATTTTTTTTTTAGATTCAAAAAAGGATTATTCAAAATCTAGGGGAGCGTATTTTTTTAATGAAAATACCGCAAAAAGGTGTTTTCAAACTACTTTCTAAATAATTTTCTTCAGAAACGCAGCGAAGCTGTTAATTTATCTATTTTTTTTTTTTTTTTTGATTTCTTGGGTATCCGATAGGCCGAAATTTAATCGATGGACGGTAACCTTCGTTTAATATTATAGCCGTGAGTAAAATTATGAGAAATTGATATTAACGATTAATTTTCAATCTCCAAGATCCATCGTTAATCTGGGAGGCATTTAGAAAACTATATCGAGGGAAAATTGAAATTTAATACCATTTTAGAGTGAAGGAAGGCGTAATACTAGTACCGAGTAATCCGTATAATTATTCGAACGTACATTTGATTTGTGACTTCAAAGATGAATTGATGCTTGAATGAATTAATCCATTTGTTTAGCTGTCTCTCTAGATTTGTTATGAAACTTGAAAGTAGGTATCTGCAAATTATTGGGTATGAAAAGAAAATTTAAGGCAGTTTTATCGATCACATGATTGACTATGCTTTGGGACAATGATTTATATTTATTAATGTCTAATTGGCTCTGTTTTGGACATGATTTTTGGACTATTGGTTTAAATTTACTGTTTTGTCCTAGGTGATTGGATGGATGAGTACTTGAACTTTGTTCAAGTGCTCATTTATCTCAGTTACTAAATTAGGAAGAAAGAATTTTTTTTTTACCAAGTAATTACCTGTATTACACTATAGACTTACCCTACCTCGGAGAGAACTTCTATCATCATTCCTGCTGGTTGGGAGGTGGATAATTGTCATAAATTGTAATAATAGATTTTGAAATGTAAATCATCATCAAGGAATTCTTCCCCAGAGAATTATTCAACATTCTTCCTTGCAGAGCTATATAACAAGTGAAAGTCGTTGCAAACTGTAAAAATTCGAAAAAAGGGTAAATCGTCAAAAATTTTAATAGCACATTCTAATAATTACCAAAATTACCAAAACCATTAAGTGACCCTCCCCCTGAAGAATTTTCCAACATGTTTCCTGCCAGAGCGAATGCAACAAGGGTAAATTTTATTACCCCAACGGTAAAATTTTAAATCATAAGTTGTTTCAACGACTAAAGAATTTTGAATTAATCACTGGAATGTTCAAATTAATTAATTAATCGTCAAGTATTTTCAAATTAATTAATATATTAAGGAATTTCAAATAATGGAAAATTGAACTACATATTAACTAAGTACTAAGAATCGTATGAAGTGATCTTATACAAGTCACACGCGTCAATTCGAACGGTGCTATTTGTCATTTTTTGAGATTCTAATATTTATTATAATATGGTATTCCTATTATAATTGTATTTCATACCCCTGCCCGATTTACCCTCGACCCCTCCTCCTGAAGGCTTGCTTTTGAGTTTTAAGAACACTTGGAGATGCCCCCCCCCCGATTATTCTTGATTCTGATGTGAGTTGCTTGACCGTTAAATTTGGCTTTATACGTTTCCTAAATGTCTGTTTACCTTGTGACTATCGAACGACAGCCTTTACGAACTGCAGTATTGCGCAAAACTTGTGCAGCATTGTGCAGTATTGCGAATAAAGTATTGCACAAATCCTGAATCTTTTTGAAGTGACGCTGCTGCAAAAGGACTTCAATGATTTCTAGAACGTAGGCGATTTTAACACGGGCATAAAGAACCTTTTCCCCCATTCTGATACGTTATCTAGGGCTCCACCCCCTCCTATCATTGCAAAGAACTCACTTAGTAATCCACAATTCTGATATTGTGTCAGATCTGAATAACGTTATCAATTCAAGCGATCTCAGACCGTTTCTCATCGAAGTGACCACTTCCCACTATTTTTCAATGTGTCTATGAAACTTCACCAAATTATTTGTGCAAAACCTAGTATAAATAAGTGGTTTACTGTTAGTGATTGGAAGATTGCAGATATGAAACATTATTGCTATGAAACTTTATGTGCTCACTTTGAATAGCCTACTAGCAATGATCCACATTCTTTATCAACTTCTTCAGTGCTCTTTTTATTTTGGAGATAGAAAAAGTGATGTTAATGCTTATCATTATCAAATTCTTTCTTGTCTTAAACGTGCTGAAGGACTAAGTGTCCCCGAAAACTAGAGTGAGAGCTAAAACTCGGAAGTCCTTTTGAGACTCGGATCCTGAATTAAAAGTCATAAAAAAATGAAGTTTTAGCTTCAAATTTGGGTTTATTATGGCCTAAAAAAGGTGTGGTTATTGATATAAAACAAAAGACAAGACTGAGGCATGAAAAATACCTTGGAGCTATTAGGTATAAGAGCTTTAATTTTTCGAGTTCGCGTAAAGAGAGGACAAAGGTAATGAGCCCAGTGAAGGTTGAGAGAGTAGTGGATTCTCCAATTTCAGCGCAAGCTACGGCTGAATATTATTCGTCTAGTTTTTCAAAAGTATGTTCACAATGGGGGTTCAGTATGTTTAATATATTCTCTCTTTCTTTAGTTAGTTTGTTCCCAAATATCTACCATCCACGGTTTCGAAGTCTGATGTAATTGTCTATCTTTATCTTCCATTGAAACTGCTCTTAAGTGAATTAAATCTTCACCTAATGATTTTGATGGGATTTCTGCACTTCATCTCCAGTCTGGTTGCAAACTTTTTACTTCACAACTTCATCAGCTACTACTACTACTACTATTACTACTACTAACAACTCACCGCAGGACCAAGCCGTCTGAGGCCAACACAGCTACGCATGCTCCTCTTCCATTTCAATCTATTCAAAGCCTCCCTCTTTACACCCTCACAGGAAGTTCCCATTTCTTTTAAATCTTTCTTTATGACATCTTCCCAACCCAGACGAGGACGACCTGCTTTCCATTTAGCCCTAGACAGTTGGCCGAAAAGGATAATCTTCGGCAATCTGTCATCATTCATCCACAGAACGTGCCGTAGCCATCTCAACCTTTTTCTCATTATAGCCTGAGAAAGCGGGATTGAACCTTATTTTTCGTATAGCCTACAGTTTGAAATACGGTCAGTCAGCCGAGCACCCAAAACACCTCTATTATCCTATCTGTTATCCCAAATTAGCTATGCTCGTCTGTTGTACCCGATCCCGATAACTTTCTATACAGCACGATACCTTCGGTTCTTAAAAAGGTGAATTTCCACTTTATTGTTCGTCTTATTTACCTTTATCCGTATGACTCCAGGGATTAGTTTTGGAGAAAATTTGTTTGGTTTTCAGCCTGAGGTTGGGTGCATTCACCCTCATCGGACTCCTTTTTCTCTTCTTTTGGATGATTCTAGAAATAACCACACTAGGATGGATGATAGACTATCTATGAACGAGTGAAATGAATCATGTTTACATAGTTCTGCAAAATTAGCCATGGTTTATCAGAATAAAGCCAAAGCTGGCAAAGCTGGCTTAACTTTTCCGGAATTGTATGAACATGATTCAGTTTATTCGTTGATAGTCATCATCTATCCGAGGGCATCTTTGTCCCCTTTATATTTTTATAGCCTTTGATTCTATTAACCCTTCTCAGCTATTTCACCATCTGCTCACGAAGGGGATCAATCTCTCTATCATTTTAATGCCGAAGTATTCATAACTCTCATCTTTTCTTAAAGTTAAAGTTAACCATTTGATTTTTGAAAAAAAAAAAAAAATACCATTTCGACTTAAACATAATTATTTTATTATTTATCATCATTATTGTTATTATTAGAAAAAATATTTTTGAGTTGATAAAATTTATTACAATTTTATTATTTGATTGCTATTATCATTAATTTTGTCATTATCATTATTATTATTATAAGTATCAATCAGTTATTATTATTATGTACATTATTATCAAAATGTGCAAGTATGAAGTGTTTTTTTTCTTTATTAAATCATGGCATAACTTATAATTTCATTATTTATTTATTCCTATTATTGATAATTATTGTCAATATTATTCTACTATTTTTGTATTATATTTTACCATTATTAGAGGGATAGGTTTTATTACTATGATCGCATAATATCATAATTATTAGTATTTATTTTATTATTATTATTAATAATACTACTAAAGTATTTTTTGTCCTGTTTAGCTAATCATTACTTGGCGGCTACTCTAAATTTTTGTTTGGTGACATGGAAAATATTGTTGGTCAAAGACTTTGCTGACGGAGTGGAAAATTCATGTTATTTATTGCTTCTTAAGTTCTGTAAATCCATCAAGAAAAAAAAGAAAAAAAGAGGATGAACCTCATTTATAAAAGGATGTCGTTTATGCGATGGCTATTGTGTATAGACAAAGAATAGACAAAGATCTTGGCATTCTCTATTTTTATATCCTGTTTACAATTAAAAAAGAAGAAGAGAAAAGTCTTTTCGGTGGCCTGAACCATGTGATTAATCTGGGTATTATTAATCTAGAACTAAGATTGGGTAATTTGTAGAGGGTGAAACCTTTCAGGAATTATATACACCATGTGGCGCGTGTGATCCATGGCGGAATTGTGACACGCGTTGCGAAACTGTATGGCGCAAGGGTGTTCAGAGATGTAAATCAGGTGACGCGTGTCATCTGTGGTGGAAGTAAGCTAAGATTGGTGAAACTATGTGGCACACCGGGCGTTCTGAGATGTACACCAATGGGGGAAAAGCGAGTGCCCCTGGGATAATTTGATAAACATGCATTGTTAATAACTGGCATACATGGGGCACCTTGCTTGATCCCAGGATTTACAAAATAGTGTTAATTATTTTAGGAATTTTCTATAGTGTCCAAACATTATTCTAACGACAAATTAATCACTCGATCTATAAACCTGATAAAACTTTTCATAAATCAGGAAAGAAATTCTTCACGAAGTTTGGTGAAGTCGGGCAGTAAGATAATAATTATCCACCAAGGGATCAAAACTAAGCAATAAGGTGATTCTAAAATATAGGTTAATGCATAAAATACTATGTCCGTCTTAATAGTACCTCATTAAAATTGCAAAATTCCCCCCTTGACCCATGTTAGGTCTAATCATGCCACACTTTGCAATTTCTCTTTTGTTTCAAAATTATGAAGAGCTTAGGGCCGCACCACATTTTCATCAGTGTTGCCGCGTTGAATCTTGAAAATAAGTTAGCAAAACTAGTTAGTTAAGTTTCTTAACGGTTTTGTCAATAACATTCGAACATTAACCATGTGTTAATCCCAAAGACAACTTCCCCTTCGAAGGTTAACTAATTTTCTTAAGGTGCTTTACGACATGTGTTAGCAGGGGCGGATCCAGGAATATTTTTAGGGGGGGGGGGGCGCAAAATAGGTTGATGCGATAAACTTGCGTTAGGAGCAAGTTTAATTAACGCAAACTTGCGTTAACTAAGTAAATTACTCTACTTTAAACTACGTTAGGGGGTGCGCACCTCCCTCGCCTCTCCCCTGGATCCGCCACTGTGTGTTAGTAGCTTATTTTTTGTTGATTGTTATCCAACATTACTTTTTTTTCCTGCCCGTTACTGCCAAAATTTTGTAACTGAATACGGAGGTCGTTTTTTTTTAAATTAAATTCCCGGTTTTTCCTAAGTCTAAGATACCCATGGTTGCGTAAGTTTCCACTTAACCGATTCAAACAATCAGTTTTCATTTTCACCGTTCTTGCTCTTGGTGGTTTAGAATCTGTCTCCCTGCAATGATCGACTGAAACGATCCAATCTCAGCAAAACAGCTTTTGAAGAAGTTTTTAGGCTTATTTTTAGCTGATATGTGACATTAGTTAAGCCCAGCCCAATTTGTTACTATCGATAAACATAGGAGCTGACTAATTGCGGCAGATTCTGTGTATCAAATGTTTAATTCATTCAGGTTGCGCAAACTCATATTCAAAAATCTATGCTCGAGTTACATATTCTTAAACTATAATAGACAAAAGAAGCACTAATCGTCCAGGCGAGGTCTTTAATTTTTCTGAGCCTAATTAATGAGTTAAGCGGAAAGTTTCACAACCATATATTTTGTAAAAAAAGAAACATAGTAAAAATAGTAAATCCAATTGTTAGCGAAAATGATCTATATATTTAAGTATGCCGCTGTTGGTAGTAGCGGGAAAAAAAGAAGAAGAAGAAAAGAAACGTGGGTGAAAAATTAGCAAAATTAGCGTGGGTGAAAAATTAGGGGGAATAAAAGAAGATTGGTCAGAGTGAAAAGGCATTTTATATTTTTGAATGTTTTTTACTGCTTAGACTAAATTTTTGATTTTATATAACTGCTGTCAAGTTGAAAAAAGTGTCTTTTAAGTTTATTGTATATTAAGTAGGTAGTAAGTGTAGTTGTTTTTGATTTTTCTACGATTTATATACTAGACTACCTGGTAATTTTGATAGGTGGGGATGGAGGAGGAGCCTCCTGCGCCACACATGACTCTGAACAACTGTTCAGGAAGGGGTTTTGATGAGTCTGCTATGATAATCAGACTCATGACTTGTGCTCAGGCACTCAGACTAAAATGACATTGACTTGCATATACTAGCTAAGGGTTTTATTGATAATAGAGAGGCAACCATCCCTAGGACAGCAAGAATATTTTTAGGTAGATACTTGACAAAGAAATTTAGAAACCATGAGTGTAAGGGTCATTATGGAGTGATTAGTCAGCGCCCAGGTCCTGGTGGTAGTATTGAAATATTAGCCAATAGTGAAGAAATGGCAGTAAATTTACTAGCCCTAAATGACCTTAAAGTAGAAAATGTAGTTCTTCGGTTTGAAAGAAAAGACATCAGAAATGCAAAACAAGTGAAAAATAAAAGAGGTATAGTATTTATCCCAAAGTGTTTTGCTGGCAAAGAGGAAATGAAGAGTGAAATAGAAAACAACCCAGAGGTAAGTGAAATCAGTTTCATGGAAAAGAGAGATACTATGCAAGAAAATAAAGAAAGTGTTTATCGACTTATAGTAGAATACCAAGAAGAAGTAAAATTCCCAAAAAGAATATCAATATGGGGAGCACTTTTTAGTGTAAAACAATATATACCCCATGCTCTGAGATGCTATAAAATTTGGACATACAGCTTTAAACTGTTGGGCTGGTGAAAGATGCCTTCTTTGCTCTGGAAAGCATAATCTAAATGAATGCCCTGAGAAAAATAAGAAACCTGAAGAGCAAACACTAGTGTGTGCAAACTGCAAGGGCCCGCACTCTGCAAACAGCAAACAATGTCTCCATTATCATGAGAGAACAGAAGCTCTTAAAATAGCTTATACAAAAAATATGACTTATAAGGAAGCAGTGTGTCAAGTTAATAAGATAACAGTTCCCTCAACAAGCCATTTAATGTCCCTAAAGAAAAAACTAATGAACTAAAACAGAACACTAGCTTGATGGAACAAAGCACTAGAGTGGATAAATTAGAAAAATACCTCACCTCAGCTGCCTCTCTTCTTACTACTATACGTGAGTCATTGATCGATATGCTACCCAAAACTTCAGAAAAAATAGGAATAGTAAGAAACTTTACTAGGGTCCTAGATGAAGTTCTTGACCTTGTCCCTGGGGCAACTAAAAATTCTGCAAGCAATGACCATACAGATATAGAACAGAGTGAGACTAAAATGGTAAAAAGAGCCCGCACATCACCTGACAAAGAGAACTCACCAGGCAAAGGAAAAAATCTAAAGAAGGGGAAGCACATCAATAAAACATGAAGGTCCTGCAACTAAACACACGAGGAATGGGAAAAAACTAAAACTGCTCTTATAAATACTTTAATAATAAGAGGTAAACCTGACCTGGTGCTCCTCCAAGAGACCCTACTAACTAATGAAAATAAAACACCAAAATTTCCATGCTTTCATCCTGTAGGGTGGGATAGAGAAGGGAAAAAAAGGAGGAGGTCAGCTGACACTGGTAAGAGAAAATATACCCTTCAGGAAAATACAAGTGCCCTTTACAGGTAAAAATGAAGTTGGATTTGTGAATGTCAAACTGGATGACAATAGATGGTTATCTTTTGTTAATTATTATAATAGAGCAACAGTGGATTTTGATGCGAGTCAATTTAAAAAGATCAATGACCTATGTGAAAGTCACAAATTTATAGGAGGTGATTTCAACCTTCATAATAAAATGTGGGATACTACATCACAACAGGACCAACAATCTCTTGCCTTTGCTGACTATATCTTGGAGCCTGAAAGTAACATCTGCCTTATTACACCATGTGATCTGGGCACTAGGCTAAATGTAACTAATGGTAAGTACTCTACTCTAGATTTAACACTTGTTTCTTTTTCATTAGCTGTAAATCATCACGTCCAGCTAGCTGGCGCAGTAGATTCTGATCGTCTTCCAGTTATAGTAGAACTAGAGGAATGCATTGATTTCCCAGAATTCCAGAGAACAAAAATGTGGAAATTCTGTAATAGCAAATGGCCAAGCTGGCAAAGTACCATTGCCTCTAAAATCCAAAAAATTTCACCTGATTATCCAGTTGATTTAATGAATGAACAAATTACAAATTTACTAGTGAAAACTAGTGAAGATACTTTTGGTTTTTGTAAGCCTAAAAAAACAAAAATAAACTCCATTTCCAGGCTGGAATGCTAACTGTGAAAAAGCTTGGCTGGAAAAAAAGAAGCTAAAAACCGATATGCAAGAAATCCAACAATAAGTAATAAAATAGAGATGAAGAGGGCCACTGCAGCCCTAAAAAAAACTATCCTTCAAGAAACAAGAGAAGGCTGGAAGAAACTAATTGAGGAAAAATTTTCAAATAATACAACTATAAAAGATAGGTGGCGAAATTTTAAAATCTATACTGGCCAAAAAAATCCCCCCAAAATTCCTGTCCTACTCAAAAAGGATGGCAGGGAGCTCACAGCTCCAGAGGATAAAATGAAGATCCTCCTAGAAAATTTTTTGAAAAGTGATCAAAGATACCCTCATGAAACACCAAGCAATACAATTATTGAAAAGATAAACCACCCTCCAATGGAAGACTTCACTCTGGAAGAACTTGAAAATGCTTTAAAGAAAATCAAACCAGGAGCAACTGGTCCTGATCAAATACACAACCAAATGCTAAAAAATCTACCAGAGGAAGCCAAAAACACACTTCTGATACTTTTTAACAAGTCTGTTAAAGAGGGGTATACTCCCAAGGAGTGGAGAAATACATTCATTATCCCAATACCTAAAACAGGAAAGCAACCCTCTAGCCCAGATTCATATAGACCCATTTCTCTAACATCCTGCCTCTGTAAATTACTAGAACACTTGATAAAAAATAGAATTCTTGAGCTTGTAATAAAATCTGCTCAGAAAGAGCAGTTTGGTTTTCTTCCAAACCGGAGCACAACTGACTGCCTAGTTAGACTTGAGAACCAAATAAAACAGGGCTTCAGATGCAGGAAGGATACATTTGCTGTCTTCTTAGACATGAAGTCTGCATTTGACCGAGTAGATGTGGACAAGCTGTTGAAAAAAGTAGAGGAGATTGGTGTTCCTATAGAGTATGTCAATTGGATCTCTAGCTTTTTGAGGAATCGTGAGGTTAGAGTATCTGCTGGAGGATATAATACAGATTTTCAGATTAAAACTGACATGGGATTACCTCAGGGAGGTGTATTAAGCCCCATATTGTTTATTATTTATTGCTGTGACTTGGACCTCTCAACTGTCCTTGGCTGCCAAACATATATATATATATGCAAATGATATTGCACTAGTTACAACTGGAAAAGCACCCCATAATCTACAGTCAGTGATGCAAAAAGCATTGAATAACGTACAACAATGGTGTAAAGAGAATAATATGGTATTATCACCTGAGAAAACAATTGTTATGCTTTTCTCAAAAAGTAATAATACTCCAATACCAAAGGTGAATCTTCAAAATCAGGTTATTAGGGTGGATGATTCTTTTTGTTACCTAGGCCTAATTTTGGATAATAAAATGACTTGGTTGAGACATATAGAGTATTTACTTGGTAATATAAGGAGTAGGTTAAACCTTATAAATGTTATGTGCCTAGGAAAAGGGGTGCTTCTTATAAGTGCCTTAGTAAAATTATAAAGGCTGTTATTGTTAGTAAGTTTGATTATGGCAGCTTTAAATATGGTGATACTAGCAAGAAGAATTTAAAAAAGTTAGATGTAGCTTATCATAGTGCTCTTAGGCGAACCTTAGGCTGCCTTAATAGTACCCCTGTTCCTGCAATGATGATTGAGTTGGGGGTGAATACCCTTACATTACGACGTGATAAGTTACTTGTAAAGTATTTTGCTACGAAGGCTAGTCTAGATGATGATCTTATTAACATAGAAATATTAAGAAATTACAATAGAGATATATTAGATTTAAGACCAGGAATATTCCTGCTTTCTTTAGATGTATTAATTTACTTTCTAATGAGTACCCAAATATAACACCAATAAATGAGATTGCCTATGAGGATAGTGTATTAAATCAACCATTTGAAATAAAGGATAATATGTACTTTCCTATATCTGGCCGTGGTAATGAGGATAATATGACTTTAAAAGAGGACTGGTTTAGACAGACTGACCATTTAAGAGACCATATACAAATTTTTACTGATGGATCTAAGTCAGATGAGGGTGCTGGTTGTGCAGTAGTGATTCCCAGTATTTCAATTTCATATAGTTTCATGTTACCAGGTAGCCTATCTATTTTTTCAATTGAGATGATAGCATTGTATAAGGCTTTGGATTTTATAAAGTCATATGGACATGCACAGAGATGGATGATTTGTTCTGACTCTGCATCAGCCCTTAAGTACCTGATGAATGAACATGACCCTAGTCGTGAGATGGTTTATAGTATTCATCAAATTGTTAGGTCATTAGATTGTATGGGGAACAATATATTTTTGGTATGGGTCCCAGCACATGTTGGAATTGCTGGAAATGAATCTGCTGATAATATGGCTAAGTGGGGTATTTTAAATGCCAGAGTGTAATTGTAAAACCTACACAAAGTGAATATATAACATGTATTTATAATCTATTATGTGATAGAGAAAGAAATGAGTACATTAGAAATTGTGCAAACCCAATTTTAGAGCTTTATGATTACAGGCCACCACCTGATGAACTGGTACATGATATTAGATCTGTTGCTGCTTCCATTTTCAGATTGAGGACAGGTCATGCAAAAACCCGTTCAATTTTGCATAAGTGGGGCAGAGCTGACTCTCCGTATTGTGATATTTGTAATGAGTATGATGATGTTAGACATATCCTAATGAAATGTAGGAAATATGATGTACAAAGAAATGTATTTAGAAGTTTAATTTTAAAGTATTTCAGTGCATTTACAATGAGAGCAATCCTTAGTCATGCTAAGTCCCCTAAGTGGGCCCATAGAAAGGCTATATCCTTATTGACTAAGTATATAAAAAATTGCAATTTGCATAACGTTCTATAATATTTGTATTTTAATTTATTTTATTTTATTTATTTATTTTTTTTTTTATTAGATTTGTTGCTTGACCATAGCAGAATGTGATTTGCAAAAAAATGTCAGTGTTTTAATTAAGAACACTCTGTACAACGTCCTAGTACAGACCCATGATAGTTAAGTGTTGACGTGGCCTGTGCCAAACATATTTGTGTGATTCAATGTGACATGGCTCCATATAGGACCCAAGATTTACTAAGAGGATCGCACGTATACGAGCGGTTGATTCGCTCAAACGTCAACTAAACAACAACAAACAACAACAATTAGCAAAACATAAGCTAAAACATTGTGTGCCAAATAGCATAAGAATGTGTGGCTTTCCTTTGAACATGATTTTGTATTTGGGAATCAATAAGTTGTTATGTCTCAGTTTTTACGTGCGAAAACTGTTAGGAAATATAAATAACGGTTCAACGTTGCAACACCGACAATATGTGGTACTGCCCAAAACATCATAATTTTATGCAATCAAAAACATTGCTATTGGAATTTTCAGATATAAATAGACAAAAGATGGATTTAGGGTGCAAAAATCATTTTGTTTTCATGTCCTGACATATAAGGGGGGGGGGGCGGAAGGGCTAAACTTAAAAATCTATATTTTCCTTAAAACCCCCTTCTCATACCTCTGCCTTACAAATTAAGCTTTTAGATGTATTAATATATGAAATGCGGGGTTTTTCCAAAGTTAAGTTTTAAACCAGGACCGCCCCCGAAGAAAGTTCCCTACCTAGGTGTGGGGGTGTCAATGCACGAAAATGTAGGGGCGGAGCAAAATTTATTTTCCGAAATATAGGAGGGCAATCTAGTTTTCTATCGATTTTTTGAATGAAAATGCTAAAATAAGTATTTCTTAATGTAAATACCAAAATAGGTATTTTTTAAGATCTAGTGGAGCCCCCTGTCCCCCAATTGACATGTCTATCCAGCTGTTGGTCAGTCAAATTGTAGTTTATAAGTATTGTGGTTTAAATTCTCTTTTAATCATCTTAAGAAAGGCAGTAACTACCATAGCTTCTAAACGATTCATTTCAATGCTATTGAACGACCGCAGAAACTGATAAAAACATTAAATCAAAGCAGTAGGTCTTAATTACAGTCCCATAAGCTTTTACAGAAATAGTTTGCTCGCGTGTCGCGTGAATATTTTCTTGGTGAAAATAATTTGATAGTTACAAGTATGGACACCTTAACAGATGGTATAAAGCGTGCTTCTAAGTTATAAACGAGAAAGACTCAATGACTGGAAGTAAAAACTATTCCACTGAATTAACTAAAAATCCCTATTTATGATTAAAAATAATTTTAAAACAGAGGAAGTGGTCGCTTAGGGATTTACACCCCCTGACAAGCTTTATTGCTTTGTAAGGGATTTATTATCCGTTGTCCATCAACCCTTATTTTCTACGCCTCTAATAAAATTGGGTTTGAATTTAAGCGGATGACTTTTTTATACTTCAACAATCAAGGAAGTTGTGATTCAAAACTTGACGTTTACGATGTTTGTGACATTTATGAAGTATGTAAAATTCTACGAGTAATCCCTTAGTCTACACAGCTCCTTTTTTTGGGGGGGGGGAGGGGGAGTAAACGATTGTGATATGGAGGGAGAATACAGCAAATGTATTATTTAAGCCATAATGTCCCCTTATTCATGGTGATTCCTTTTCAAAAATTCCACAAGAGTCCACCTTGCCCCCCTCTTTGAAGCAATTTGACCAGAACTTGCGTAACAAGCTTTGTAGTTTGAATTTAAGCTGGTGACTTTATTTATTCTTCGACAATCATGGGGGTCCTGATTCAAAAGTGGACGTTTAGGATGAATGTAGAATTTACAAATAATCCCTAGGTCTACACAGTTCCGATTCTCAGCGGAGGGGGGGGATCAGAGGTAAAATAATTTTTCTTACTAAGTAGGGGAAACCAAAAGTGTACGTTTGGGCCACAATTTCCAAACACTTATGGTGATTCTTACGGAAAGAACTCTACTTTACCCTTCTCTTTACATTAGTCTGGCCAATACGCCTGTCAGGGTTCTAATTTAATGTTAATTTTTCGTAGATCTACGGATCACTTACGGAAAAAGCGGAATTCTATTGGAAATTTCATATAGCCAAGGTCATATCAAGGGGAGGGGTTAGGGGGTTTCAACCCCCTTCCCCAAACTTTTGTCTGACTCTTAAAACCGTAACAAAAATGAATATAAACACATTTGTTTGCATTTGAAGATTTTTTGCACCCCTCCCCCCCGAAAAAATTATTTGTAAAATAAATTTGAAAAAAAACTGGATATGACACTGTATATAGCCTACAACTTTGCCTTATAATATTTACCCCAAATCACTAGAGAATTACCCTACAAATTCTAATTTTCGGTTTAATATGAACCAGAAGTCACACCCAAATTTTGATACAATTTGATCTGCGACTTTCTTCATTGGCCATTGGTACTTTTTGTTATAAGGGACTTAGACATAACCTTTACATAAAAAAAAATAATAATAATAATAATTGAGAGCCTAAATTGCCAGCAAAAGGACAAAATTTCTAATCTCGGTGAAATCCCAATCTTGTAGCTCTGAATGATTAGGACGGAAACTTTGCCGGATTTTGCGGTCATATCCTTGGACCATAAGACTTTTGTGGCACTTAGTGGCTTACAGAAAACTCTACTGAATCTGAAACGCCATCTACGGATGTTTTACGGAAAACATCCGAAAATATATAGTGGAAATACTGACGCGTGTTATAAAGCTATGACTTTCCTTATTGTTTTTCGATCAAGAAAATCCTGATTCCAAACTATCCGTTTATAAGATTTATGATGTTTAAAAATTTGCAAAATAGTACAGATAATCCCTAGGTTTATATACTTATTGCACATAGGTGGGTTTGGGAGCTGCTGTAAAAGGTCAAATTTATTTCTTTACAGGAGGACGGGACACGCCGAAAGAGCATTTTCAAGCCACAGTGTCTGAAAATTTCGTCGTTGCACGCTTACAGGGAGTATCTGACATTTTTAGGATCTTAGGAGATTGGTGACTTTTGTGGGATTAATTTTAGGCCCAATTTGAGCTGGGCTAGAATGCCTTATCTGCTGTTCTCGACTCTCATTCTTTTTCTAACCTTTGCAGCAGTAAATATCATTTATTATGTTCCTATAATTATAGGAGGTTGATTATAGGACAGTTAATGATTGATGGCCACAGACACGTTAAAGCTGAGGGGAGTTTGTATTAATTTTTAATTCCACTTTCGGCTTCTATGCAAGCTTGCTGTAAATTTTTCGTCATTCTTCCAGTCGTTGTAGAATAATTGTGTCACGTGTGTATATTTTAATTAAGGCCCAATGTGGGACAGAGCTATGCTGAAACATCCCTGTGTTCTTTTTTTAGGTCAGTTTAAACCGAGACTTATGACTGTAGTTACGCTTTCAATTTCAACTGTAGTTACAAGAATTTTTTTTTAGAATTTAGGAAAAGAGTCTGATGCACGAAAAGAATGGCACCAAAATGAAAAACAGAGTACACTGATTGAAGTCGTCATTGTCAAAAACCCATGAACAGAGGTTAAGAACTGTTAATAGGGGCTGACAACCCATAATTTGTTAAGAAGTTGTCATTATCTTTCAAGAGGAGGATCTGCAGGGTAATGGAGCTCGGGAGGATGAAAGATGAAGGACGATCAAAAGGTGGATCAGGAGGATCAAAATGCGACGTTACTATGATGGTTCCTCTTTAGAGAATAGGTTAATTTTGGTTTTAGTGATTATCTGTCAAGTGGGAAAATGTCATTTACGACTTTTAGACGTAATAGTCATAGTTTATTGGTGTTTTTTGGTAAAAGTTGCGAAGGATTCCATGCTATTCCGCTTTTTTAAGAAATCTAACCAATGCAGTCTAAATTCTGTAGTTCTATTCTAAATATATATCTTCCGACCTTAGACTCTGTGCAATCTGCTTCAAAATTGGAGAGGTATAACTCGTCTAAATACCGGCTGTACGACAAAAGCCTGGAAATCTGAATATCTACACTACGGGTCATGCTTTGTGAGCAGCATAGTCTGCATTGCATTTCTGTCTTTTTCCTCTCTCTTATTCTTTTGACCTATTTCTGCTTTTGAATTTAAATATATTTCTGCATGTTTGAACAGAAGATGGTAGCTTTTTGATTTTTTGATTAAAAATTGCACTCTTTCTGCAGCAAAATGATGGAAATTAACCTTATGTCAAACGTTTGTTGAAGTCTGAAGCATTGGGAAATAGTCTGGGCAAGCGGCAATTGCCCTCTGAATCCTGTCCGCTTCCACCACAAATATCCCTTCTCAGTGTTTTTCTCGGTTAGTCAGAAAAAACTGTATCAGCAGTCTAATATGATATTTATGCATCACAATGACATAATTTCAAAGTTTTTTGAAGTCTTAAGGATCGGGAAATAGTCCTGGCAAGCTGACTAATGCCTAATGCTTTTTGAATCCTACTTCTGTATTGTCTTCCTCTGTCAAGTCAGAACTAAAGTTTGGTAAGAATTCATGATTTTAGAGATAATGATCTTTTTTATTTTTGTGTATTTTCTCATTTTCATTCCCTTTTCTGCGTTTGAACCTAACTTTATTTTTCTATGGTTTAACAGAAGCTGGTGATGTTCTGTTTATTCTTTCCCCATTGGGGAAGTTTTGATTAAAAAGGGTAGTATTTTTGCAGCAAAATGATAGAAATCAACTTCTATCAAACATTGTTGAAGCTCAAAGGATTGGGGAATAGCCTTTGAAAGCTTTTCAGTTCCATTTGAATCCCATCTATGTGATGTTGTCTTTCCTTTGATGCCAGCAATAAAGTTATTTTGAATGAGCCAAATTTCAAATTGTTTTCTTGCGACAAAATTATCCTAAAACTTAGAGGGAAGAATATTAAATCTCAATCTGTGTTATATGAGATTTAAAGTTTCAATGGAAGAACTTGAAAATACTTTCTCTAAAATATCCACGGAAATCCTTATGCAGTAATTTTTAGTTCGACTCTTGAAACTGGTGATGTCTTTTATTCTTATGCAATCTGTTGAGTTCTTATTCAGATATTTGCAGCAGAAAATTAGAAACAAAATTTCAATTTGGCAATTAGTGTGAAATTTAAAGTCCGAAATCTTTGTATAGTTTTACCGCTACTACTACTACTATCAACTCAGTGCAGCACTGAGCCGTCTGAGGCTACACAGCCAAGCATGCTATCCTCCATCTCAATCTCCATCTCTGTTCCCGTTTTTCTTAAATGTTTCCTTATGACATCTTTTTGGCCGTAGGCGGTTTGCCGACTAGGACAACCTTTGGCAATCTGCCATCCTTCATCCGCAGAACTTGCCCTAGCCGTCTCAACCTATCTCTCATTATTGCCTTAGAAAGCGGGATTGAACCACACTTTTCGTACAGCCCACTTTTTGAAATGCGGTTAGTCAGTCGGGTACCCAAAACAAACCGTAGGCAATTTCTCTAGAAAACCTCTAGCAAATCTTCCTTTGTTTTTGTGGAGCGCCCTTGATCCAGAACTATACTTGACCACTGTTATCACTGTAGCTTTCAATTGATACCTATGCAGAAAATAATGGAATCAGCCTGAAACCCTTATTTTTTGTTGGCTAACGATATTCATGTTTAACTGTTTGTGGTGTACTTGTTCCATTGTCTTCTTATTGGCAAGATAATAATAATTATGTTTGCTTTTTTCGTGCAAAATAGTGCTTTACTGGCGTTGAGTGGCCTGTGTTAGTGAAAAGGTCTCTGATTGCCATTTTTTATTGGTTGCTTCAAGTGTCTGATGTGATAGAAAAAGAAGAAAAAAGATACAAACAAGAGCACCCAAAACGGAGGTCAACCGGTCTGAAGAGGTCAGAGGTCTGAAAGACCAAAAAAGATAGCTTTTTACAGCATTCGGCACTACATGGTACTTGTCTGACAATTTCAGTCCAACACTTAGACTCTCCTAGAATTTTTTGAGAACTTACCTTACCCCTCCTCCCATGTGAAAAATTTTCTTGGTAGCTTCTGAATTGGATTAGAAATTCCTCTGCCAGAATCAATGAGTCTCCAATTCTGGCGATGAGAAACAGTGAGTGTTGGCCTTTGTATAAACCTCTTATAATTATAGGCAAGGTTGCCACATGTTGCATAATGCCGTCAGTTGTCCTTTTATTTTATTGATTGTAAGCCGAGGGTATATTTTCTCTCACAAAGCTTTCTAGGTGTAGTCAGCAATAATCAAATCTTTACCACAATCTCCGTGATCGAGATGACATTTCAAAATATTAACTATTGGCAAAACTGTCTCATTGGACACCTTCTAAAGACAGTTCACTATAACCTCCTCAAAAGGTGTAAGATCAATTGACCAACTGTCACTATGTGTCAATAGGAGGCAGGATCGGATTGAATAGGTACGGAGCCCGACAGCTAACTATAACCTCCTCAAGAGGTGTAAGGTCAATTGACCAACTGTCACTGTATGCCAATAGGAGGCAGGATTGGATTGAATAGGTGTGGAGCCCGACAGTTCACTATAACCTCCTCAAGAGGTGTAAGGTCAATTGACCAGCTGTCACTATGTCAATAGCAGGCAGGATTGGATTGAATAGGTGCGGAGCCCGATTAGAATTTTTGCGGGGCCCTCTCTATGCATTAAACATTTAGATAAAATATGCCTGCATTTGTTTATGTACCTAAAGCAGTTCACGTACGCAGTGCAAAATCTCTAATGTAGGACAATTTTAATTGAATTCAAAAAATTTGATATTAACCTTTACGGGTATCAGTTTCTATATTATAAAGTATAAATCAAGGAGGCACACTTGTGCCTCTTGAAAGAGGCGACCCACCACAATGTTAAGCGATTTCCGGTCCTAGCGGTCGCAGAGAGACGGCGGTGATCACATTTTGTAGCCTAAGCTCAAAGTAAGAAACATGCAAAATTTCACCCCCCCCCCGACTTTATCTTCATGGGGGAAAGTGGGCCGGAAGTTTTGACCATTCCACCACAGCCCCCCTTTAACGTTGTCCGATTGGGAAATTTAGAGGATAAGCTTTCCTAGGGCCTGGGAGCTTATCCTCAAAATTTCAGCTAAATCCGATCACTCCTTCCCTGTTTTCCAAAAACCAAATTTAGCCACTTAATGTTAATCAAATTATTTTTTTATCAGCCACGCCTAAGGGCCACAGTTGGCAACGGATCCGGGTGAATAAAGACTCATTCGAACCGGAATTCAACCTGTTAGGGCCTTTTGATATTTTCAGACCAAAATATTATCCCCCGAATTTACATTTACGAAAAACCTCGTTTTCCTATAAGAGCCCATGTTAATTTTTGAAATTCCTAAAAGTATAGTATTTCATTATTAAATTAGATCATAATAATCCTCTTAACCTGACAAGATCGACTGCTAGCTTCCAAAAATTCCACCTCTTTCCCATAATTTTTTTTTGTCAGAAACCAAAAATATTACTTTGTTCTTGCTGGCGTCGAAAACAGACTGCACGGACTAAAAATAAATTACCATGATTTTATGCTGGTGGAGTGGTCAATATTTCTATCTGTTATATGGAATACCTACGCTCGATTCCCCGTCAGAGTTAATTTTTTATATCTTGAATTCAAAGTAATATCTCTTAAATTTAGAGTTTAAAGAAACTCAGTTTCTTTTTTAAATCCAATCTATTAAATCCTTCGGCTCAACAGGCGTCTCCAGAAGAATATCACACTCGGCCTTCAGCTTACAGGTAAGTCTCCACTGCTTTGATAACATGCCGTATACCCGCATGCTCGAAGAAAAGTTGAAAAAAGAAAACCTTACTGTGCATTTGATTTGAGTATTCATGAATTAAAAGCCTTTACACAAGAATCTTGAAAAGTGGGGGGTTTGGGGGGCGACAGCCCCCAACTTTAACTCCTGATACGATCAGCTGACAGTTAGTCAAGCAATAATAACCTTAGATACATTCTTAGACCACACTGGTTATACATGACAAATGAAATTCAGAGAGGAGAGAAACTAACAAAATGAAAAATAAAATCAAAAGGGTGAAAAAATGAGGATTTTGTCAGCCAGCGACTGACAAAATCCTCGTTTTTTCACCCTTTTTTATTTTATTTTTCATTTTGTTAGTTTCTCTCCTCTCTGAATTTCATTTGTAATAATAACCTTAAAACGCACAGGGATTAGGAGGTACAGTTAGGGGGCTGCCGCCCCCCAAACCCCCCGCTTTTGCAGCCTCTTTTGTTAAGGTTTTCATTTTTGGGGTCTGCCTCCCCCCTTAACCCCCGCTTTTTCCCTTGCAAAGAAATGCTTTGCAACACGAACGAAGTCTGCTTGAATTTTTTACCGTAAGAACATCCTATTGCATCTCTTTGATTAGAAACAGTACTGAGCCTGTTTGCTGGATTTTTTACAGATTTTTCCCTAACCGATAACAAGCTATAATGTGATGAACTTGGTACGACCAACTGATTGCAGGCTACAGGACTTAAAAAACCATAACAAAAGAGGCTGTAAAAGTGGGGGGTTGGGGGCAGCCCCCCCAACTGTACCTCCTAGTCCCTATACGTTTTAAGGTTCGAACTTGTGACTCAGCCTCTTTAACTCTTTCGAAAACGTAGTTTTTTCCAAATAATTATATAATAATACACAAATTAATGTCTCATTCCATACTGCAAACTTAAAATAAATATACTTTTAATTATTTGAATGGGGCCCGATTGGGCCCAATCGCTCCAATTGCCCTTTATCTGGCCCTCAGAGGAGGTCAACTTTTAAAGTGATAAAAGTGTCTGCAGGGCGTATTTGCAATAAGACAAAATCAGGCCACTGCTGAGGGTGCCATATTTTCGGACGACAAATTTTGAAAAGGTGGTGGTGCAAAGTCAAATCGAGGTCCGAGTGTATGTGTAACTGGTCATTACAGATTTTATAGACTACGCAACAATGGGGAGCGAATTATGTCAGGTTTTGACAGCAAAACTTTAGTTTTTTAGGGTTAAAATTGTGGAGAGCAATTTGAACCTGCCGTAAGACACCAAAGACAAGGTACAAATATTTTTTTTTACAACAATTAGTCTATAGTCTTTTTTAGTCTATTAGTCTTTAGGTTCATGCCGTAACCTGTGCTACAAATATCCGTTTGACAAGAAACAGAAAGAAAAATTAAGAGATGCCTCGCTTTGAATTACTGCAATCAAATTTTCAGTAGCTAAAGCTGTAAGCCTGGAAAACCTCGCTATACTTCTCATCCTCCGCAGAAGAGGGGCGTAAATTAGAATGCTTTTGGTTGTAGACTGTAACCTACATTACAACTCTTGGTTTGAAAAAGAAGAAGAAATATAACGACTATTGAATTACCACAACCAACTTCTCAACTGCTAAAATACTACACCTGGAAGAGCTCTGCATAACATGGAATTTCTATTTAAATATATGAGGGTATTGTCCCCCCCCCCTCGACACCTTGCTCTTCACACTAATTTTTTTTTTAACTTTTAAAAGGGCTTCTTATTCGAATTAAATCATCCTTTTGTTTCTAGAGTCGTTGTTAATAAAATGAACAAACGGCCAAACTTTATCGTAAAGAGCAAGGTATTGAGGAGGGGGGCCACCCCCACATATATGGAATAATTTCTTTTAGTTTTAAATTATAATTTTTCCCCTTACTTTTAGTTGAAAAAACTTAAATTTCTGATCTTTTTTTTTTTTATTTAATATCTGATCGTTTTTCAAACAATCCTGGTAAATCCGGCAACCTACATGAAAAATTCACTTCCCTCATGGTAAACTGTCCGCAAAAAGCTCCTCTCATGTAAAATATCCCCCACCGTAAAGTTTCTTCCAGAGAGTCTCATCCTTGCTAATTCCCCCTCCCTATTCCTGTAAAATTTCTTGCAAGCGAATCTGCCTAAAAAAAAAAAAATTCTCGGCATGCTTTCATTGAAAGCATGCTCTAGAAACCCCACCTTCTGTGGAAAATTTTCCTGGACCCCCCCCCCCCCCCCACTGGGAAGTTATTTTGGCAGAAAATTCCACCATTGAGAATTTCTCCTACGGGAAATTCTCCTATGGATAATTTGTCTCGCGGGAAAACTCCCTCCCCTTCCTCTGAAAAATCTCCCAGACGATTCCAAACCCGCTGAAAATTTCCCCCGGGATATCTTCACTTACAAGATTGAGTTGACAAAAAGAAAGAAAGACAAATGATTTCGTATAAAAATTCTGTCAAATCCCACAGTGTAAAATTTTCTCTGGAAAATTCACCCCTGTAAATTTCCTTGCCACAGAAAAATCTCTCCATGGATAACCACCCCCCAGCAGAAATCTCCCCTCTGAAAAATGTATGCATGCTTCTCAATAACAATCAGGCTAATGTACGCAAACAATGGGCAAAATTCATAACTTACAGACCTTTGTCCAGGGTCTGTGGGGGTCAAGTCATCCCCAAAGACATAGTAATTGGATCTTTCAACTATGCTGAGCCGAATGGCTACCTCAAAATTTTGATTGGATGATTTTGAGGAAAGGGGGTGTGGGAAGGGCGCTATTTGCCCTCCTGGCAGCCTGAAACCTCTAGTGTAGGTTCTCTGATACGCTGAATCCGATCGTGCAAATTTTGTTAAGATTGTTTGACTTCGGGGGGTGTCTGACCCATTTTTTGAAAATCAGGTAATGTTTCTCAGGCCCGTAGCTTTCAAAACGAGCAAGTTCAAAACGAGCAGAGGAGTAGGACTGGTGCCCCCGTGCCTCCTAAAGACCAGAACATATCACAGCATGTTTAGTATACAATCCTTTGTTTTTCAGTAATCTTGGCTATGATGGTGATTATTCTCTGATCTTATGAGAAATAGAAATAAATAGCTCAAAATAAGGATTGTTTTCAGTAAAGTGCAAATTATATTCTAGTATTTAGGAGGCATGTGGGGACGGTAACCCTATTCAACTATTTATCTGCCAAATTCTGAAATTCACAAAAGAGAAGAAACTCAGCCATTTATTAAATATAACCAAAAATGAAGAAAGATTATAATGTATATAACACAAACCGTAAAAAAAAACAGATAAAACTAGAGATGAGCAGATTAAACCTATTAGCAATAGAAATGAGAATAAGGATTCAACTCGAGCTTTAAAAAAAGAAATTACTACAAATAAGAGTGGGACAATTTCAACTCGAGCTTAAAAAATACTACAAATTAGAGCGGGACAATAGCCCCCCTTGATCTTCTAATTGCCAGATTGTCATTAACTTTTGTTAACATTAAAATTTATGGTTTTTAAAAGTTTATGAAAAGTTCTTCGTAAATTTTATGTTTTCACATTAAATCATACAGATTGAAATAGTTATTGATTTCGGTTAAGTAGACATTTCATATCTTATTCACTTTTCCAAAAACCTTGCTGTCACTTTTCCAAAACCCTTGCTGTTCCCATCGCTAAAGAATAAGGACGAACCCGGCTGGATATATTCTGGTTATTTCTTGAATTTAAACACAACTGAAGCATGGTCGTCAGTGCGCAAAAAACTTCGGTTGTGTATATCTTTTACAACAGCCAATTGCCGAACACTTCCTGTGTATACTGTAGTTTCAGAGCCAGAGCAAAATTCAGTTGGGTGGTAAAGAACACAGATTTTCGCCTAAATAAAAGAAAGTATTAGTTAAGGCAAAAACAGCACACAGCGGTAACCTAATTTTTCCGCTTCAACACAGCTTCAAATTAAAGCTCAAGCCCTATTCGGCAATTAATAATGTTGATGGGTACATGATATCTGCTTCAAATACGACTCAAGTTCAATTAGTAGAGAATGTAGACAATTCATGCCAGTAAAAACAGCGGAAATGCCAGTGAAAATGCTGAAAGGCTGCCCCCCCCTCTAGAAATTACACAAAAAAATAAAACCTAACAATAAGCTAACCTGGTTCTACCAGGTTAGCTGCAAATTTGGTTCTTTGACATTCTTACTTGTTTGAGGTGTTTCAACCTTGCCTTGCATCAAGGATCACTCAGACTTGTTTAGTTTATGATAAACGATTTTACTACTAATACTTACAGTATTTCAAGCAATTGAGCATTTTCCATGTTCTACTGCCCTTTGAATAAATATCTTTCTCTTGTGTCTTAAAAGAAATGTTATAATAGTTTAAAACTTAAGGATGAGGGGGAGGGGGCGGGGTCATTTGAGGGGGGTTATATGGATGACTTGTCGATCCTTGAAGTATGTCACAGGAGTATTTGAAGTAACTCCTTTTGGATGAGGCTAAGAATCTAAATATAAAAGTAGATAGCACTAAATCAAATACAATGAAGGTTCACTACTTAAAATCTACCCTCGTTTTTCTATACCTACCCCACCCGAAACGCTAATGTCAACTTAAACTCCTTATAGTGCATTTACACAGCGGAAATCCGTCCGGATTTAGCAATCCGTGCGGAGATTCAGTCTGTTTTCGTGCTTGAAAAACTCTCTAGCTTTCCGCAACAATTTGGTCGAATCAGGACCGATTTTTGGTAAGATTTTTAAATGAATAAAACCATGACTAAGGATCATCAAAAACTTCACGATCTTGTAACATTGGTTCAAAATTACCCCAACGTGTATGATACTGTTCACCCAGGCTATAAGAAAATCAAGAAAAATGGTGTCATTTGACTCTTTACTGCTCAACAGCTTTCAGAGGAGGGTCCCACTGATGCATTTATTTGAAAACTTCGCCTTAACACGTAGCGTTTTCAGGGCTATCGTCCAAAAAGATACGGACGGGTTTCCGCATGGATTTCCAAAATGTGTAAATGAACCATTAGTGTCACAATTTCTAGTAATCTTAAGCGGGGCATGTAGGTTTGAAATACTGTTAAACAAGCAAACACATCACTACTTTTAAATAAATTTAAATGCCTTAAAATACATTCCCTCTGTGTTTACTTATCCTTTGTCAGGGCTTTATTGGAGTATGCATATCCAGTCCGGTATTCACAATTTTCAAGAGAGTTTAGAGACATACTCGAGTCAGTCCAAAAGCGTTCACTTAGAATCATTTACAAAGAGAGTGAAATCCCCTACTCTTTCCTCCTTAAAGCCGCATGCATTACCACCTTAAAAGAAGGGAGGGATAAAATTTGCTTGCGTTTTGCAAAGTATGTCACTCCCAATCCTCGCACTGAGGACTTTACTTTCAGATTTCACAACCCCATTAGACCTTGATTCCCCCACTTAGCGTCTACAGCAATTCCAACTAACTCTCCAATCCATGCAGTTGCCAAGAGATTTTGAAAACTTTCATCCCCTTTATTTTGGAGCACCTTAATAATTTCAAATATAGGTCCTGAACAAAAAAAATCCTTTCGTCTCTTTTTATGTACACAAAAAAATAATAAATAAATAAATATTACACTGTGCCCACACAGCTCTTTACTTAGGCGGAACTTTTGCATTGTCTATGATGATGCGTTATCACAGTAACTATTCACCTTTTTCTATTGCCATATTCATTTTTGCCAATTTTTGATGCTTCTTTGGTTCTAGTTTTTTCTGTGTTTCAATCTTTAAGCTGTATTCTTTAATCTAGTCTTTTACACAATCATTTCTTTAGTTATCAGTATTTCTGATTGTTTCTCTTATTCTTTGTGATTATGACTTGCATTACATTTGTGGTTCCAAATGTTTTGGTGTTAACATTATTTGACGTGAAACGCGAATTCGGCTATTTTTATTTAGCCTGTGATAGTCGTTTCTCAATAAAGTATTATATTATCTCACACAATATTATGGTTAAGAAATTATCATCAGATTTTAATTCCAAAGCTTGAATTAAATAACAATAACAAAACATAAACAGTATTTATGGCGGTTTTGATCACATAAGTTTACAAAAGACCGAAAACTACAATATTTTAGCTGTTTCTGTATTAAGCCTAAGACTGAACATTTGCAGTAACAATATTTTTTTTGTAATTTACATAACCGGGTTTCAAGTCTACGGCAAAGGTCATTAGCTGATAAATAGGGAATTTATTAATTTAGCTAAGGTAATCTATCAGGTTTGAAACGTCTAGCGAAGGACAACTCTTAAAAAGGCAAAAATAAAATACTATTTTACTAAAGACGTCCCACTTCCAGGCTACGTTTAGTCTGAGACAGAAAGCATCTCAGCAAATTTTTAGAAAATGAGCCATCATTATTTAATCAATCTGTACTTCCTAGTAACTTAATCTTGACCAAAAGATTTGCATTTTATTCCACAATTTTCACTGGCTTGTATAATCCTCGGTTTTCTCTTTTTTCCTCGTTTTTCTCGCTACTATTTTGTCGTTTTAGCTTAATCAAAAAAAAAAAAAAAAAATATGTGCCCAAGCACGTTCTTCTCTTTTTCCTTGGTTAGTGATTTAAAAAATTCTTTCTTTTTTTTTTCAGTCGTATCTCAAACAATGTGGTTAATTTTTGAAATTATTACTTGAATCTAACGGTCATCGATTTTCAGAGCCATTACGGTAATTAGAGCGAATATTTTTCACTTACCCGCACCCCAACTATACAAAACGAAGACGCTCATGCCCTTTCTTTGAGGAATGTAGACACACTCATAAGAAGGATAAATAGAGTTTTAAGGTTATTTATTCCTTAAAATCTTAATTAATTTTTGATTTCTTAAAGTTATAAAAGTGAAAACATTTAAAAGAATTTTTTTCAGTAAAGTACAAATTATAGCATGGCTCTTAGAAATTATGGGTTTAGAAACCTACTCAGATTAATTTCTGCTCGTTTTGAGTTTGACATATTTTAATTCTTTTTTTTTTCATTTATTTATTAATACTGATTAGTGGTAGTTGTATGCTTGGTAGATTATTTGATTCTATTTTTGTTCATTTTTGGTTTGGTGGAGTTCTTTACTTTTTTTTAAAAAAAACTTATTTTGTGCAAAAAGTTTTTTTGATTAATTTCTGTTCGTTTTATATTGACAGAATCTTTTCCAGGGAGAAAGAGTGAGCCTTTTCTGAAGTTAAACAACCATCCCTTCCATAAAAACCTTTAATACACCCTGGGCCTAACTTACAACCCTTGCCCTAAGTCTCTGGGGTTTGTTTCAACCCCAAAAGCCTTGTTATATGACATTTAGACTATTTTGAATAGAATGACTATCTCGTTATTTCTATTAGACGCATTTCGGGACAATATAACGTGTGTGTAGGGGGGAGAGGGTAGCTACACTCTGATCACTTTGAATCTTAAAAATGCACTAGAGCGTCTGATTATCAATCCGTGTGTGTTGGGAGCTCTCGGGGGTTTGTCATCCTCAAATACTTAATTTCCAGAATTTTCAACTACGTTGAACAAAATGGCTTTCTCAAAACTTTGATTGAATGTGTTTAGTGTTATGGTGGGCGTGAGAGTGGGGTTAGTTGCTCTCCATTCAGTTTTGACTATTAAAAAGGGCATTAGCCCTTTCAATTTCCAATCAAATGAGCCCTTTTTGAAGTTTCTACGACAAAACTTTCTTTAAAAACCATATATCACCCCAGGGCAAAACTTAAAAACCTTACCCTGAGGGTTATGGGGGTAAGGGATTTGGCATCCTCGAAGACATAATTTCCAGACCTTTCTAATAGGTTTAACATAATGGCTATATCGAAATATTGACAGGAAGTGTTTGAGGAAATGATAGACATGGAGGGAGACATTTACCCTCTGACACTTTCGACTAATAAAAAGGGCACTAGTCCTCTCAATTTCCAATCAAATGAGCCCTTTTTGAAGCTTCTACAACAAAAATTTCTATAAAAACACTAAATGTCCCAAAAGCATAACTTACGACCCTTGTCCTGAGGGCTATGGGAGGAGGGTTGTCATCTTCAAAGACATAATTTCTAGACCTTTCAACTACGTTGAACAATAGGGCTATCTGAAAAATTTTCATTGGATGTGTTTGGTGAAATGGTGAGCGTGAGATTGGGGTTAGTTACCCTCCAATCACTTTTGAATACTAAAAAGGGCACCAGCCCTCTCAATTTCCAATTGAAATGAGGCCGTTTTGAAGTTTCTACAACAACGCTATCCATAAAAACTTCAAATGCCCCCAGGGCATAACTTACAACCTTTGCCTTGGGGGCTCTCGTGGGTTTGTCATCCTCAAATACATAATTTCAAGAACTTTCAACTACGTTGAATAAAATGGCTATCTCAGAACTTTGATTGAATGTTATTGGGGAAATGGTGGACGCAAGAGGGGGGTTAGTTGCTCTCCATTCACTTTCGACTATTCAACAGGACACTAGCCCTTACAATTTCCAATCAAATGAGCCCTTTTTGAAGTTTCTACGACAAAACTCTGTAAAAACCATATATGCCCCCAGGCCATAACTTACAACCCGTGCCCTGAGGTTGCAGGGGGGGGGGGGGGTTCATCCTCAAAGAGCTAATTTCCAGAACTTTCAACTACGTTGAAAAAATAAATATCTCAAAATTTTGATTGGATGTGTTTGGGGAAATGGTGGGCGTGAGAAGGGGGTTGGTTGTTCTTCAATCACCTTGGATTATTAAAAAGGGCTTTTGCCTTTTCAACTTCCAATCGAATGAGCCCTTTTTGAAGTTTCTACGACAACTCCTTCTATAAAAACATCATATGCCCCCAGGGCATAACTTATAACCATTACCCTGAGGGCTGTGGGGGGGTTGTCATCCTCAACGATCTAATTTCCAGAACTTTCAACTACGTTGAAAAAATGGCAATCTCAAAATTTTGATCGTATGTGTTGGGGTTATGATTTTATGAGAGAGGGGTCAGTTGCCCTCCAATTACTTTCGACCATTAAAAAGGGCACTAGCCATTTAAATTTCCAATTGAATAAGCCCTCTTTGAAGCTTCTATGACAAATCTTTCAATAAAAACCTTATATACCCCAAGGGCATAACTTATAACCCTTGCCCTGAAGACTGTGGGGGGATTTTCCTGCTCAAAGATATAATTTCCAAGACTTTCAAGTATATTGAACAAAATGGCTATCTCAAAATTTTGATAGATGTTTTCCTGAGAAATTGCCTATGGACTGTTTTAGGTACCCGACTGACTGACCGTATTTCAAACAGTAGGCTGGGCAAAAGGTGTGATTTAAGCCCCAATTTCTAGGGCTTTAATTAGAGATAGGTTGAGATGGTTAGGGCACGTTCTACAGATGAAGGATGACAGATTGCCAAAGATTGTCCTTTTCCGCCAACCATCTAGGGCTAAACAAAAAGCAGGTCGTCCTCGGTTAGGGGATGGAGGATGTCATAAGGAGAGATTTAAGGAAATGGCTACTTCCTGGAGGGTGTAAAGAGGAAGGCTTTGAATCGATTGGGATGGAGGAGCGTGCATCACTGTGTTGGCCCCAGGCGGCTTGGTGCTGCAGTGAGCTGTTAGTAGTACTAGTATGCATGAAGTATACACTTTTACCATATATAAAGTGTAGAATTCAGCTGGAAACGAAGGAAACTGTTACCGTTAACAGGAAACCGCATTTTATTGAGAAATCTTACAAATTACTTGCAGAATATCAATTATCTCGATATCTGCGTTAAAATATTCACAGGCAAGTCAGGTTTCAACAAATCCACATTTTGAGTTTTTATAATGCTCCATTCAGACTGCAAAAGTCATTTGTGAAAAAAAAAGAAAAAAAGAAGATAAAGAAAAGAAGAAAATCTCTAGCTCATTTATAAATGATGTAAAATCAGGTATAATTTAAGTGCATTCAATAAGTATATTTAAATTAAGGTACTATCAAAGGCCTTGGGCTCTTTAAATATATCTTCAATGTTTATCGCTACTACTGACGACTCGTCGCAAAATCAAGGCACCCCTTCGGCCAAGACAGAAGGGCAAACTCTTCCTCTACCGCGCTTCCTTCAATTTCCCAGTTTGATCCCTTTAATGAAAGCTCTGCTCATATAAATCCACCTTTCCTATCTTTTCCAACACTATCCGAGGATATACTTCTTCTCGTTTGGCCCCTACTGGATTCCAAAAAGCATGAATTTGGGCAACCTAAATTCCAGAGGTGATACAACTCTCTTATCTGCTCCTTCATTCTATCCCTAGATAGTATAAACGTATTACACTTTTTGTGACCTTCTCCTTTGGCACAGTCCGTCAAATGAGCAACCTAAATATGAATAATGATTAGTATCCTAATCATTATTCCAAGATATATCTTGGTGTGAAGTCTATTTTCTCAGAATCTATTTACCACTTATTCCTAATTTAAGCAACTTGGATGTATTCAACATCAATCTTGAAAACAAATATCGTACCCTGAACTCTCAAAGCCTCCAAATTCATTTATTTGGCTAGTATCCCAGACTCCCAAATCTTATCCCTAATCTGATTTTAGTGGTACTGTATCGTTCCATTTAGTATCGTGCTCTCCCAGAGTATTTGCAGAAAATCCATCAAAATTGTCCATTTAAAAACGCATAAGACACACCCATGTTTAATTTCTGCCTAGGTACTAATCTAGTCACAAATTTCCGTTCCTACCATAACATCAACAATATTATTTTCATACATAGCACAAGTCACTTTATTCTGTTACACCATATAAAGATAGGACCCTTAGATAATCTTTTCTATTTGCTGAAATTTGTATTATCAGTTATTAGCCAAAGCAGGTCAGTTATAGCCAATGACCATCAGTATCAGTTATTAGCCAATGACTGGTCTCATATCCTTTCTATTTGATAAAGCTAAATTTGTTATTTTTTAAATAGCGACGAAGACCACACTGCCATTCCATAACAAACAAACATATTCAGAGACAACAGGGAAAATTATATATATATATATATATATATATATATATATATATATATATATATATATATATATATATATATATATATATATATATATATATATATATATATATATATATATATATAAAATGATCTGCTGAACCAAGGATAAATTGTACCTTTAAAATAAGTCAGGTTTTAAATCTTACAGGGCCTTACCAATTAAATTAATTAAAAAAAAAGCTTTAGAAGAAATGTAAAAAGCCATCGAAAAACCAAAAAAGAGCAAAATAAAGTAATACAACAGGCGTTAAACATAAAACAACCAGAAATTAAAATCAATAATAAAATAAAAATTAAAGACGTAAAGGCATTACCACAGATAACAGTTGGGCTACAATGGTTCTCACATCCCCTCAGGTTGCAGTGTCTTACCCTTATCCATATTCCCCTAGTAAATTTCTAACCCTTATTTTCACCAAGAAATTATTTTTTGTTATAAGATAAGTATGCAGTTATTATAGAGATAACACCAAAAACTGCGTTGTTCACGTTGGAGGGGCTAGAGGTATTTGAAGGATTAAAATAACACCTAAATACCTTCAATTATACAACACCTGACAATGCTACCATAAGGATCCAAACCGGCTCAGGTTATACCCACAATTATAAAGATTTAATATTTTTGAGTGATTCGAGTTTTAAGAAAGTGCAGCAATTCCCTTTTCTATTAAAGTGTATTTGTGAAGATTTGACCAGTTCCATAATTTTTGGCCTTCGCCCTAGGGGTTGTTTAGGTCTTAACTCCTATTAAGTTTTGATCATTCTGAGAGAAATATATAATTAATAAATTTGATCCAATGCGATTAAAACGACAAGAAGAGTAGAAGGATTTTGCCCCTAAATCACTTTGGGTCTCTTAACTATAAGGGCATCTCGGAACAATAAGGGCACTGGAACTTTCAAGTTCTGAACGAATGAGCCACTTTCTTACTTTCTACGAATACCTCTTTTACTTGAAACGGCCGTAAACAAAAATATTGGTTTACATGAAACCTCTCTTCACGTAGACAATACTACTCCGTTAACCCGGATAAATATCCTTCTCATATTTCTTCAATAGCCAGGCTTTAAAAATAGATACAACTTAAATCGCTAATAAAGGTGAAACTGAACTATTGCAGAAAATTGTCAATAGGGAGGTAAACCGACACATGTTCATAACACGAAAACCCAAATAGACAGACGCACAAAACACGCCCATGTGTTTGTCTGTGCTAATGCAGGGAATAGTTGGCTTTCCCTGCTATTGGAAGCCAGCTATAAAAAGCTGGCTTCCTATTAGATTTAAAAACTGTTAGGACACAAAGCAAAAAGGTACAAAATTTTTTCTGAAGTTTACAAATTTTACCAAACCTTCCCTCTCATAGAATCATTTTCTAGACTACTAAAAGAGCAAATTGTAAGCAAAAATATAATTTGATTCCTATTTGTTGGATCTTAGAATACGATAAATTTAACTTAACGATTCCCACAAAAATTTTATAACCTAAAAACAAGGGATGACAGAAATGGCATTCAATATTAACTCAAAAACAAAGTAAAAAATTACATTTACACTGCTGCCTGAACAAAATTCGATATTGTTTTTGTTTGTCGTACTTTCTCTTTACCAACTCAATTTTACATGTGGCGATGTTAAAACGAATTTTCTTTCCAGGGGGGGGGGGGGATTTTCACGGAAGAAATTCTTCATGGGGAATTTTGGCGAGAGAAATTCTCTATTGAGGGATCTAGAATGGAATTGTTAGGAGGAATTTTTCTGACGGAGAGAGGGGGTTTATATGGGTGAAAATTTCTCTGTGAGAGTTTTTCCGTAGGGGGAGGGACTTTTACATGGAGGAAGAGGAGCAGATTTTCCAGGCATTTCTTCAAAAAAAAGATCACAAATTAAATATTAAAAAATAAAATGAACTTAAAGTTGAAATTATGTGAATTATTGGAAAATATCTATATTAATGGTATTTCGAATAAGTAAGTAAATTAGTAAGTAAGTAAGTAAATTAGTAAGTAAGTAAGTAGAAGTAAATAAGGGCATTTCGAGTAGTCTATCAGTTCTGCAAGCCATTTGAAAGCAATTCTAGACCAACAATGATTCATAAATTAATGACCGACCTTTTCCACATGAATTGCAGGTAACTGGGTGACTGAGATTGTTCATACTAAATGAGCTTGCCAACTGGAATCGCATTGAGGGGGGGGGGGGGTTGGGTTGACTCAAGACGGGCAATGTAGACGCTGTACTTGTAAGAAAAACACGGGACTGAGATATTTTGAGGTTTTTCAACAGAAATAATTACTTATCTCTGGGGGCTATCCCTTCCTCAATATCTTACTCTTTATGCTAAAGTTTGACTTATTGCCCTAATTTTTTCAGAGAGACTACTGAAATACAAGGGCCCTCTAATTAAAATCAGAAGTTTTTTTTGGAAATAAAAAAAAAAAAAATTTACCGTAAAGAGTCGAGTATTTAGGAGGTGGCATCCCCCTTATATACATAATAATTTATGTTTGTTCTAAGTTTTAATGATACTCCCTACTTTCAGTTGAAAAAACGTGATTTCTCATACTTAACTGAAGGGGTTTTGAAATCAAACAGTTCGTGGTCACAAACTGTAAGTAAGAAGCAACTCAGCCCAATAGTAACCAAAACTCTAAAAACAGAATTTTGATAATATAAGATACATCTAAAGAATTAGATTTTCATACTGATTCCAAATATATGAGATTCATTAACTTTAATGTTACCCTTCAAAAGAACAGAGCCTGAGAAAATTTGCCTGGTTTTTGAAAAAAAGAAGGAATCTCCCTGAAAAGTCAATGAATTTTATTCAAAATAGCACCATACGATTTAGCATATCAGAGAACCATATCGTAGAAGTTCCAAAGTTCCATTTGCGAAAACGTGGAACTCTGTATATATTTTTTCCAGAAGAAAGATCACGGATGCGTGCTTATTTGTTTTTTGCTTTGTTTTGTTAGTTTTTTCCCCTGGTGATAATTTTATCGAACCAGTATTCTTAGAATAATAGAAAAAGGTTCATTGTAACGGACATTGAAAACTCTAGTAACCTTTTAAGTGATCAAAATGAATGGAGAGCAACTAGCGCTCCTACCACGCTCTTTTGTCTCAAACATTTTCTGATAAAAGTTTTGACAGCCATTTTGTTCAGCATAGTAGAAACGTCCAATAAATATTATTTTTATTTATCTTAATTTCTCTTTGGTGACAATTTTTTAGCTGTGAAGAATAGGCAAATTGTCCTAGGGAAGATGAGCAGAGGGATTAGACAAACATTGAAATTAGGTTTCGTCAATTCTCCGTTTCTTTACAGAGATCATCTTTTTTTTCTTTCAGTTTTGATTGAGCCTCTCTGACCTCAGAAAGCTCACGAATGTCCATATTTCGTACGAACCTTGAGTCAATAAGCTAAGGTAGCAAGCAATGTTCCCAAAAGAATTGGAGCTTTGGCAATGTCTTTTTCCAAAATTCCGTGTCACGTTGGATCTCGACAATTTCAAAATCACTTTCGTCAAAAAAAGCAATTAGAAAGCCAGTTTCTCGGTCTAAGATATTAAGACTTGTCTATTAAGAATTATGACCAAAGATTACCTCAAGGGAGCTTTTCCAGAGGACTGCAGAAGATCCTCCAGATGCTTCAATGTTTCCTTTAAAGCATGATCCGCCAAATCAATCTTTGTGATTACAACGAACACAGGAAGTTCTAAAGCATATGCCAAACCTGCAATAGAAAGCTTATAAACCCCTACAGATACAGTACATGTAGAGGTTTCGTTCGAGGAACTGAATTATCAGTTCCTGATAATTGTGAAAGTGAACGAATGGAACGAACGCCAAGAACTGATCCGATAAACACCGAAGGCGCTAAATCACAAGGCACATAACTATGATTGCTTCGGCGATCATCTGCTCACTTTGGATTTGCCGCGTTTATATGGAGTGATGCGCAAAAGCATTCCCTGCCTGGAACCGCGTTGTTGTCATTGTGAATTTGTGATTGCTGCCCTGTTCGGGTCGCGACAGTTAGATTAGAGACATGTTCGTCAGACGAAACACGAATTAGGAATTTTCTATATATATATAAAAAAAAAAAATTAACAGGCTAAAAGCGAGGTGCGTTATTTCGTGAATTCATAAGCAATGATCTTGAATAAACTATTTTGTTGAGGAGATAGTTGTATTTCTCGTTATAATATATTTATGCATATAATGCAGAACAGACTTACACTATAACATTGATATTACATTGTAGTTCAATTATTTTTTTTTATTATTGTTATTCATTTTATCCCCAAAATAAGTGGACCAAGTAAAAGACAACGACCCTATAATTTTAACACTGATTGGGAGGAATCATATTGTTTCGTTAATTTAAAAAATAAATGCGTTTGTTTGTTGTGTGGTGGTAACATTGCAGTGCCAAAAAAAACAACGTTGAACAACACTTTCAGACAAATCATGGTACTTTAAATGTGAATTATCCTCTTATATCTGAAGTAAGAAAAACTGTAATCTAAAATCAAGTCTAACAGCACAACAGACTGTTGTCACAGACATGTGGAAATTTCTGAAAAGGCCATTATTGCTTCTTTGAAAATATCTCAAATGCTTGCAAAAAAGAAGAAACCTTTCATCGATGGTGAGTTGTTTAAGGAACTTTTTTGACTGGTGCCGATTGTTTGTTTGATGGATGTTTTAACAAATGTGAGATTGTCTCAGCAATACAAGACTTACAGTTGTCAAATAACACAGTGACAAGAAGAATACATGCAATTTCAACAGACATAGAAACATAGTTAAAAACTGACTTGGAAATATGTGAATGGTTTCTCGCTACAATTTGACGAGTCAACAGATATATCAGACACCACGCAGTTAGCAGTTATGGTGGGAATGGTGTTTAGTAACTTCAAAGTAAAATAGAATATGTTACAAATACTACCTATGAAAGGACAGACAAGGGGTGACTTGACTTACTTGACTTAAAGCTCTTGCTCGGCAGCGTCGCCAGCGTAGAGGCAACCACACGTCAGCGCCGTCAGTCGTCTCCAGAGTGGCCTGTTTAGTGCCAGGGTAGGATCTTCATTGGGGTCAATGCCCCACGCCGTGAGTTGCTCGCGGATGATATCCGCCCATCTCATACGTGGTCTACCTCTGGGGCTTTTCCAGCCATTTGCAGTTGGATCGAAGTCAAATATAACTCGGGTAGGTGTTTCAGTGTTTTATTATTCTTGTGTAATTTCTAGAGGGGGGGGGGCAGCCTTTCAGCATTTTCACTGGCATTCCCGCTGTTTTTACTGGCATGAATTGTCTACATTCTCTATTAATTAAACTCGAGTCGTATTTGAAGCAGATCCATCATGTACCCATCAACATTACTAATTGCCGAATAGAGCATGAGCTTTAATTTGAAGCTGTGTTGAAGCGGAAAAATTAGGTTACCGCTGTGTGCTGTTTTTACCTTAACTAATACTTTCTTTTATTTAGGCGAAAATCTGTGTTCTTTACCACCCCACTAAATTTTGCCCTGGCTCTGAAACCACGATATACACAGGAAGTGTTCGGCAGTTGGCTGTTGTAAAACATATACACAACCGAACTTTTTTGCGAACTGACGACCATGCTTCAGTTGTGTTTGAATTCAAGAAATACCCAGAGTATATCCAGCTGGGTTCGTGCTTATTCTTTAGCGATGGGAATAGCAAGGGTTTTGGGAAAGTGACAGCAAGGTTTTTGGAAAAGTGAATAAGATATGAAATGTCTACTTAACCGAAAACAATAACTATTTCAATCTGTATGATTTAATGTGAAAACATAAAATTTACGAAGAACTTTTCATAAACTGTTAAAAACCATAAATTTTAATGTAAACAAAAGTTAATGACAATCTGGCAATTAGAAGATCAGGGGGGGGGGCTCATTTGAGGGGGGTTATATGGATAACTTGTCGATCCTTGAAGTATGTCACAGGAATATTTGAAGTAACTCCTTTTGGATGAAGCTAAGAATCTAAATATAAAAGTAGATAGCATTAAATCAAATACACTGAAGGTTCACTACTTAAAATCTACCCTCTATACCTACCTTTATCTTTTACCCTCTATCTTTTCTATACCTACCCCACCTGAAACACTAATGTCAACTTAAACTCCTTATAGTGCATTTACACAGCGGATATCCGTCCGGATTTAGCAATCCGTGCGGAGATTCAGTCTGTTTTCGTGCTTGAAAAACTCTCTAGCTTTCCGCAACAATTTGGTCGAATCAGGACAGATTGCTGGTAAGATTTTTAAATGAATAAAATCATGACTAAGGATCATCAAAAACTTCACGATCTTGTAACATTGGTTCAAGGTTACCCCAACGTGTATGATACTGTTCACCCAGGCTATAAGAAAACCAAGAAAAATGGAGTCATTTGGCTCTTTACTGCTCAACAGCTTTCAGAGGAGGGTCACACTGATGCATTTATTTGAAAACTTCGCCTTAAAACGTAGCGTTTTCAGGGCCATCGTCCAAAAAGATACGGACGGGTTTCCGCATGGATTTCCAAAATGTATAAATGAACCATTAGTGCCACAATTTCTAGTAATCTTAAGCGGGGCATGTAGGTTTGAAATACTGTTAAACAAGCAAACACATCACTACTTTTAAATAAATTTAAATGCCTTAAAATACATTCCCTCTGTGTTTACTTATCCTTTGTCAGGGCTTTATTGGAGTATGCATATCCGGTCCGGTATTCACAATTTTCAAGTGAGTTTAGAGACAAACTCGAGTCAGTCCAAAAGCGTTCACTTAGAATCATTTACAAAGAGAGTGAAATCCCCTACTCTTTCCTCCTTAAAGCCGCATGCATTACCACCTTAAAAGAAGGGAGGGATAAAATTTGCTTGCGTTTTGCAAAGTATGTCACTCCCAATCCTCGCACTGAGGACTTTACTTTCAGATTTCACAACCCCATTAGACCTTGATTCCCCCACTTAGCGTCCACAGCAATTCCAACTAACTCTCCAATCCATGCAGTTGCCAAGAGATTTTGAAAACTTTCATCCCCTTTATTTTGGAGCACCTTAATAATTTCAAATATAGGTCCTGAACAAAAAAAATCCTTTCGACTCTCTTTATGTAAAAAAAAAAAATAAAAATAAATAAATAAATATTACACTGTGCCCACACAGCTCTTTACTTAGGCGGAACTTTTGCATTGTCTATGATGATGTGTTATCACAGTAACTATTCACCTTTTTCTATTGCCATATTCATTTTTGCCAATTTTTGATGCTTCTTTGGCTCTAGTTTTTTCTGTGTTTCAATCTTTAAGCTGTATTCTTTAATCTAGTCTTTTACACAATCATTTCTTTAGTTATCAGTATTTCTGATTGTTTCTCTTATTCTTTGTGATTATGACTTGCATTACATTTGTGGTTCCAAATGTTTTGGTGTTTACATTATTTGACGTGAAACGCAAATTCGGCTATTTTTATTTAGCCTGAGATAGTCGTTTCTCAATAAAGTATTATATTATCTCACACAATATTATGGTTAAGAAATTATCATCAGATTTTAATTCCAAAGCTTGAATTAAATAACAATAACAAAACATAAACAGTATTTATGGCGGTTTTGATCACATAAGTTGTCTAGACACACAAGGAATTCACAACAACTCAAAGGTACAGCATGCGTAGTCTTTAAATACTTTCAATTAGTAAGGATTAATCAAATTTGGTGTTATATTATCTTACCGAGAGGAAGTTGAAAGTGAATTAATTATATTTTTTGGTTGCATTGAAAAATTAGCAGATGTAATCTATCTTATTGAATAGATTTAGCAAAAAAATCAAGAAGCAATAAGCCAACTTTAAAAATGCTTTAGAGAGAAACTTACGCTGAAGCATTCAGTCGATTCTGGTTTTGCCTCTGGGGACAGTAACACCATCCCTTTACGTATTAAATTGTCAAAGTCCTTGTTGAGAACCACAGACGCGCTTTGACCAGCATATACAGTTTTATGCGGTTGAGTGTTTCTATGAATCGAGGATGTTCGTGCACGGCGGAATTCTCCATCAACGAAGGGCCCTACAAATAAAAATACCGTCACTGTAATATGAGAGTCACGACAAAAATATTTTTCGATAAGAATAAAAAGGAAGAGTCACAGACATCTTCAAGAAGTCTTTCCTCTTATTAATTATAAAAATAGTTATGATAAGCTCATTAATCCTTCTTGAGTTCATAACATTGTTAATAACCCCCCCCCCCCCCCTGTTAGCTCAGATTTCAGCACTTTGACTATGTCGTCTCAAAGTCGGAATTGACCAGTTCTGATGGCCACTTTAACAGTTTTGTTCACTTGCCGCTTTTAGAAAACTGTGAAATATTTCTTTCATCCATCTAGTCTGTATCCTAGTTTCTTGCTTTGGCTATAGTGAGAAGCTTTTTTTGAGAAATTTCATTCCAGGTGTCCTAAGTCATTGAATTTTTCAAGAGCAGATCAACTGCAAATTTTACATGGGAAGGTGGTATTTTGAAATTCCTACTTCAAATATTTTCCTATTTCTATGATTCAAAACAGTTCTTTGAAGAATTCTATCACGCGTCTTTGGTTAAAAAAAACAAAAAACTTGCAATCAGCCTGCTTTTCCCAAGCCACAGTCTGCTGCAAGTTAAGACCGCTAAAAGAACATTTCTTAATCCTGAAAAGTAGTTAGGCTGCTACACTTGGCCAATACGAAGGAAATGATACAAGAAAGGATCGAATATAAAAACAAGCAACATTAAAGAACATGTTCCATAGAAGTTTTATATTCCATATGGCAAAGTTTCATTCAATGTAAGAAAAAAAAAAGAAACGTTACAAAAATGGCAGGAAATAGATGTCCCTTGGATAGCAATTAGGCTCTAATTGGAACTAAAAGAAACTTTTCTTTTAGACCGACACTCCTTGTCTCGATAGTGTCACATAGTTAGATACAGCTTATATCAACATCACTATTCATCCTAAAAAGGCACTAGCCCTTTCAATTTCCAATCAAATAAGCCCTTTTTGAAGTGGCTACGACAAAGCTTTCTTTAAAAACCATATATCACCCCAGGGCAAAACTTAAAAACCTTACCCTGAGGGTTGTGGGGGGGAGGGATTTGGTATCCTCGAAGACATAATTTCCAGACCTTTCTGATAGGCTTAACATAATGGCTATATCGAAATATTGACAGGAAGTGTTTGAGGAAATGATTGACATGGAGGGAGACATTTACCCTCTGACACTTTCGACTAATTAAAAGGGCACTAGTCCTCTCAATTTCCAATCAAATGAGCCCTTTTTGAAGCTTCTACAACAAAAATTTCTATAAAAACACTAAATGTCCCAAAGGCATAACTTACGACCCTTGTCCTGAGGGCTATGGGAGGAGGGTTGTCATCTTCAAAGACATAATTTCTAGACCTTTCAACTACATTGAACAAAAGGGCTATCGCTTGAAATACTGTAAGTATTAGTAGTAAAATCGTTTATCATAAACTAAACAAGTCTGAGTGATCCTTGATGCAAGGCAAGGTTGAAACCCCTCAAACAAATAAGAATGTCAAAGAACCAAATTTGCAGCTAACCTGGTAGAACCAGGTTAGCTTATTGTTAGGTTTTATTATTCTTGTGTAATTTCTAGAGGGGGGGGGGCAGCCTTTCAGCATTTTCACTGGCATTTCCGCTGTTTTTACTGGCATGAATTGTCTACATTCTCTACTAATTGAACTTGAGTCGTATTTGAAGCAGATATCATGTACCCATCAACATTATTAATTGCCGAATAGGGGCGTGAGCTTTAATTTGAAGCTGTGTTGAAGCGGAAAAATTAGGTTACCGCTGTGTGCTGTTTTTACCTTAACTAATATGAAAAAGGGTGAAAAACGAGGATTTTGTCAGTCACTGGCTGACAAAATCCTCGTTTTTTCACCTTTTTCATTTTATTTTTCATTTTGTTAGTTTCTCTCCTCTCTGAATTTCATTTGTCATGTATAACCAGTGTGGTCTAAGAATGTATCTAAGGTTATTATTGCTTGACTAACTGTCAGGTGATCAGGTGACTAACTGTCAGGTTTGTGGGGCTGCTGCCCCCAAACCCCCCACTTTTCAAGATTCTTGTGTTAAGGCTTTTAATTCCTGAATATTCAAATCAAATGCACAGTAAGATTTTCTTTTTTCAACTTTTCTTTGAGCATGCGGGTATACGGCATGTTATCAAAACAGTGGAGACTTACCTGTAAGCTGAAGGCTGAGTGTAATATTCTTCTGGAGATGCCTGTTGAGCCAAAGGATTTAATAGATTGGATTTAAAAAAGAAACTGAGTTTCTTTTTAAACTTTAAATTTAAGAGATACTACTTTAAATTCAATATATAAAAAATTAACTCTGACAGGGAATCAAACACGGGTCTTCCACATGACAGACAGGAATAGTGAACACTGTACTATCAGTAGAGTAGTAGGTTCCATTTCTAGACCTTTATGTTCCTTCCCGTGTATTTCTGGACCTTGTATACGCCGTTTCAAAGAGATTCCTTTCTGTGATATTCTGGACCTTGTATACACCCTTTCAAAGAGAGTGAGTATCCCCTCTATTTATGATCTGGTTAAGTGGATATAATCTGGTTTGGTTTGCTATTGCGAGAGGACTCAAGCGATTTCTTTCTTTGTCATGAGATTTACATAAGCAATTAAACCTGTATTATAAAACCAGCGTGTCTTATTTCGTTGTAATGCAATTATTTTTTGTATATACAAAAAAGGGGTAATGAGATATGCGAGCATTTGCAAAAAGGGGTAATTATTGTTGAAAAGGGTAATTACTTCTTTAGTTTACGAGATTTGCGAATTTTTTGCGAAAAGATCTCAGTTACATACGGATTCGGTTACACGGGGATTAGTTAAATGGGGTCAAGTTGCATGGGGAGTTCAGGAGCACGAGGGGGTCAGGTGTTTAGTGGAGGTCAGACTCGGATGGGTGTAGGACATGGGTCGAGTGTCGGGAGAATCTACAAGGTATTGTTTCACATGGTCGTGATAGATACTATCACACCCCCACCGGTAGAAGATCCCTCCCAAAAACAAACGGTGATGTTCGCAGTTTATAGTGGTGCGTGTCCACGGTTCGAATTATTTTTTTTATTTATTGTTTTTACCATTACCACAAGGGGTTTTTATTTTTTTATGTGTAATACTCTAGTTTCTTTTCTTAGTTTTGAAAACATTTTTGAAGAAACTAAATTTCAGTTGGGGTGGGGGGGGGGGGAGGAGGGGGCAAAAGGAGGCAGGGGGTGAAAATTTGGTCTGAGAGAGGCAATTGTCCCCTCTGTCCCATAGGAAATTACGCTCCCCAACCCAGCCCCTTGCCACTTACTGACAAGAGTGAATCCGGGGAGAGGGTTAAAAGTTCTAGTGCCCTGTTTAAGCGACCAAAAAACTGAAGGGGCAACTAAGCTCCATTCAATGCTCAATGTCCCCAAAGTTATAGGGGTCGTGTGTGTCTCATTGGGCTATGTGTATCTCTTTGGGAGCGTTTGAATCTTTTGGTTACTAAAGTATTATATTTTTATCATGTTTTAGGATATTCGATTAGGATTAACTTAACTTAAGTCCCTGAGTGTTGTCGAGGGTAACATGTAAGTACCAAATTTTGAGTTCACTGCAGGGGATTTTCCACAAGGAGAATTTTCCATGGGGAGGGAATTTTCCAGGAGGTGAATTGCTCCAAGTTTCGTCCACTAACCTGAACGGTGGAAATTCAATAGCTCAGAATTGAGGTCGTAGTCCACCAGCCTGAACGATGGAAATTCAATAGCTCAGAATTGGGGTCTTAGTCCACCAGCCTGAATGGTTGAAATTCACTAGCTCAGAATTGGAGTCTTAGTCCACCAGCCTGAATGGTTGAAATTCACTAGCTCAGAATTGAGGTCTTAGTCAGCGTTCAGATTGGAGCGTTGGGGTCCGACTATCAGGGCTTTTATTTGTCAATACCTTAATTCTAAGCGATGGAAATTAACTCTATTGGTAACCCATTGTGAAAATGGAAAAAAAAAAAAAAAAAAAAAAAAATAAATTTTTGGGTTTTGTTTATAGCATGGAATGGTTACCGCTAGGGCAATAGTAAAACCGTTAACGGTTTTATATATCCGTGAATAAGTTATAAAGCGAGAGTGGAAGTTGGGACAAAGTTCTAGGGCCCTGTTTAAGCGACCAAAAAAACTGAAGGGGCAACTAAGATCCATTCAATGCTCAGTTTCCCCAAAGTTATAGGGGTCGTATGTGTCTCTTTGGGCTATGTGTATCTCTTTGGGAGCGTTGAATCTTTTGGTTACTAAAGTATTATATTTTTATCATGTTTGATGATATTAGATTAGGACTAACTTAACTTCATTCATTGAGTGTTGTCGAGGGTAAAAATTAAGTAACAAATAATTAGGTCACCGCATTTGATATTAAACAATTAGACTATACCATGTGTATTGACAATTAACGGAGGTGAAGTGCGACAAGTTTCGTCAACGAGCATGAACGATTGAAATTCACTAGCTCAGTATTGGGTTCTTAGTCCCACATACTGAACGGTTGAAATTCACTAGCTCAGAATTGGTGTATTAGTCCACCAGCCTGAATGGTTGAAATTCACTCTATAAGTGAGAGTGTGATTATGTTGGGTAATAACTTATTATATTGTGATAATGTTTTATGATATTAGATTAGGATTAAACTAACTTCATTACTTGAGTGTTGTCGAGGGTAACACGTAAGTACCAAATTTTGAGTTCACTGCAGAGGATTTTCCACAAGGAGAATTTTCCATGGGGAGGGAATTTTCCAGGAGGTATCGTTTTCTAAATAATGCCAGTAAATCTGGCCCCCATCTCCACGGAAAAATCCCTCCCTCCCCCTTCAAAAAAAAAAAATGTCTGTTCAGTTTGGGTTTCATTTATTTATCGATGCGGATTTGTGACAATCTGTTAATACATTTAAGCAATAAATATCTTTAAGCTTAACCCCTCCTTGTTCTTTAGAATAGTTCTATTGTAAGCAAGTAACAAACTCTTTCCTGAAGTCATTATTCAAATCCTTACTTTGATTCTGAATTTTCTTAATGAAAATGAAATAAGTTATTGATCAATTCTATTTTCCTAAAATAATATCAAAATTTTCCACTTCAGTTAAAAAAAAAAAAAAAGTTAGTCTGAAGTTGATGGTGAGTCGGAGGGTTACTCTATGACCTTTCTAATATTCTCAATACTCAAAGGTTCAAATGCAAGAACTTATTGATTTTCTTTAATTTATATAAAAATATCATATCTATCGTGATGAAAACCACAAAGTAATGTATATTTTTTACATGTTCTACACTTATATGTTGATTCATATCGATGTATATCTCTCCATATCAAAAACCAAGTCCGCTGCTTACACCAATAGCATCTATCGTCTTTGACTATATCGTCGGGGTTATGGGGATAGTACAATCCTCCTTCGGGTTTCATTACAGAACTCTGAAAGTAAACGTATATTAAATTATTAAGAAGCCTATTTCCTTCATATGAATACTTTTCATTTTAAACTTAAAATATGATAAATTATTTATTTTCATTATAACTTATTTTCTTTAAAAAATTGGAAAAAAAAACCAACTTCACAATAAAGAGTAACAAGTTAAGGATGAGACATACTTTTTATCGTTTACATAATTAAATAAAAAAAAAAATGATATATTTGAAATCAGCATAAAAATATGTTTCTATTGATGTATCCATGGATATCAAATTTCCAAAAGAATTATTTCGTTTAAACTTCTATAAAGTTAAGTTAAGATGTTTATCTCCAATCCCCACTCAAGAATTTTGATCTGTAAGATCTGAGAAAAACTGGTTTGTAATTGCATTCAGCATATGCGATAGAATTGACTATGGTACGAAAAGAACTCATAAAACTGCAGTTTCTATAAGAAAGGCTGAATTACAAAATCAAAATTAAATTGCATTTACTACTTTTCATTTAAACTAATACAGTTTCTATAAAAAAATTGAAATTATTTCGTTTAAACTTCTATAAAGTTAAGTTAAGATGTTTATCTCCAATCCCCACTCAAGAATTTTGATCTGTAAGATCTGAGAAAAACTGGTTTGTAATTGCATTCAGCATATGCGATAGAATTGACTATGGTACGAAAAGAACTCATAAAACAGCAGTTTCTATAAAAAAGGCTGAATTACAAAATCAAAATTAAATTGAATTTACTACTTTTCATTTAAACTAATACAGTTTCTATAAAAAAAATTGAAATTATTTCGTTTAAACTTCTATAAATTTAAGTTAACATGTTTATCTCCAACCCCCACTCAAGAATTTTGATCTGTAAGATCTGAGAAAAACCGGTTTGTAATTGCATTCATCATATGCAATAGAATTGACTATGGTACGAAAAGAACTCGTAAAACTGCAGTTTCTATAAAAAAAGGCTGAATTACAAAATCAAAATTAAATTGCATTTACTACTTTTCATTTAAACTAATAAAGTTTCTATAAAAAAAAAAATTGAAATTATTTAGTTTAAACTTCTATAAAGTTAAGTTAAGATGTTTATCTCCAATCCCCACTCAAGAATTTTTATCTGTAAGATCTGAGAAAAACTGGTTTGTAATTGCATTCATCATATGCGATAGAATTGACTATGGTACGAAAAGAACTCGTAAAACTGCAGTTTCTATAAAAAAGGCTGAATTACAAAATCAAAATTAAATTGCATTTACTACTTTTCATTTAAACTAATACTGTTTCTATAAAAAATTGAAATTATTTCGTTTAAACTTCTATAAAGTTAAGTTAAGATGTTTATCTCCAATCCCCACTCAAGAATTTTGATCTGTAAGATCTGAGAAAAACTGGTTTGTAATTGACTCCAATAAAATAATAATAATTATTTAAGAAATATAAATAAATAGATAAAAATGACTTCTAAGAAGCCAAAGAATTTTTAAGATTTTTTTTTGAACTATCCGAATGAGTGGCACCTTCGATCTGATTCAGGCAACTTATTCTTTTCAATATGACTCGCCATTAAAGGATTAAAATCTGACCTTAGAAAGGGAGTAAAAGGAACTTGAATACGATTGTTTGTATTGCGACGATTATAATTATTCTGAGCATAAGTAAAAGATGGCGGAGCACCTAAGGGAGGGGGGAGGTACCACGAAGCTGAGAAAAAGTAAAACATGCACACCAAAGAATATACAGTGACTCAAGATCAAGTAATGGACTAACTCCTGAACGACTAGTTTCCAAAATGAGGTTTCTAGCTTTATTATAAACCTTAGAAAGGGGTTTTAACAGTAAAGGAAAGGTTGAAATTCATACTATCGGACAGTAAGAAACTTACGATTGGATCAAGCAGTGAAGGGGGATTTTTAAGTTCTAATGTTGCTTCTTACTTTCAGTTGAAAAAACTTGTTTTTTTTAAATTTAATTTCTGATCGTTTTTTAAATAATGCTTGAAAATCCAGCGCACCCTTCCTAGAACTATCAAAAAGAGCACTAGAACTCTCGATTTCCAATCGAATGATCCCCCTTTGAAGTTTCTACGACAACCCCTTCCATATGAAGTGCCTCTGGAAAAAAAAAATCAGAGGCAACGCTGTAGCGTTGCCTATAGTAAAGGCCATACGGCTCCAATGTTTTATTATTTATTATTATCTCTTATTTTTTTTCCCAGAAGCACTTCATATGGAAGGGGTTGTCATAGAAACTTCAAAGGGGGATCATTCGATTCGAAATCGAGACTTCTAGTGCCCTTTTAATAGTTGAAAATGATTGGAGGGCAACAAGCCCCCCCCCCACGCCCACTATTCCACCAAACACATCCAATCAAAATTTTGAGATAGCCATTTTGTTCAGCATAGTTGATTTCCACATAGAAAATATATTTTTGAGGAGGGCACTCCCCCACAACCCTCAGGGTAAGGGTTTGAAGTTATGCCCTGGGGGCATATAAGGTTTTTATAGAAGGTGTTGTCGCAGAAACTTCAAAACAGGCTCATTCAATTGGAAATTAAAGGACTAGTGCCGTTTTTAATAGTAGAAACTGATTGGAGGGCAACTAGCCCCCCCTCCCATGCCCATCATTCCCCCAAACACATCCAACTAAAATTTTGAGATAGCCATTTTGTTCAGCATAGTTGATTTCCAGATAGAAAATATATTTTTGAGGAGGATACTCCCCCACAACCCTCAGGGCAAGGGTTTTAAGTTATACCCTAGGGGCATATAAGGTTTTTATAGAAGGCGTTGTCCGAGAAACTTCAAAACATGCTCATTCGATTGGAAATTAAAGGGCTAGTGCCCTTTTTAATAGTCGAAAGTTATTGGAGTGTAACTAGCCCCCTCCCCCCCCCCCACGCCCATCATTTCCCCAAACACATCCAATCAAAATTTTCAGATAGCCATTTTGATAAGCATAGTTGATTTCCAGATAGAAAATATATTTTTGAGGAGGACACTCCCCCACAACCCAGAGTGCAACTAGCCCCCCACCACGGCCATCATTTCCCCAAACACATCCAATCAAAAGTGTGAGATAGCCATTTTGTTCAGCATAGTTGATTTCCAGATAAAAATATGTTTTGGAGGAGGACACTCCCCCAGAATCTTCAGGGCAAGGGTTTTAAGATATGCCCTGGGGCATATAAAGTTTTTATAGAAGGCGTTGTCGTAGAAACTTCAAAAACGGCTCATTTGATTGGAAATTCAAAGGGATAGTGCCCTTTTTAATATTCGAAAGTGATTGGAGGGCAACTAGCCCCCCCCCCCACGCCCATCATTCCCCCAAACACATGCAATCAAAATTTTTAGATAACCATTTTGTTCAGCGTAGTTGATTTTCAGATAGAAAACATGTTTTTGAGGAGGAAAATCCCCCACAACCCTCAGGGCAAGCGTTTTAAGTTATGCCCTGGGGGCATATAAGGTTTTTATTGAAGGTGTTGTCATAAAACTTCAAAAAAGGCTCATTCGATTGGAAATTCAAAGGGATAGTGCCCTTTTTAATAGTCAAAAGTGATTGGAGGGCTACTAGCAACCCCCCCCCGGCGCCCCGCATTCCCCCAAACACATAGCCATTTTTGTTCAGCGTAGTTGATTTCAAGATTTAAAATATATTTTTGAGGAGGACACTCCCCCACAAACCTCAGGGCAAGGGTTTTAAAGTTATGCCCTGGGGGCATATAAGGTTTTTATAGAAGGCGTTGTCGTAGAAACTTCAAAACGATCTCATTCGATTGGAAATTAAAGGGATAGTGCCGTTTTTAATAGTCAAAAATGATTGGAGGGCAACTAGCCCCCCCCCCATGCCCATCATTCCCCCGAACACATCCAACCAAACTTTTGAGATAGCCATTTTGTTCAGTGTAGTTTATTTCCAGATAGTTATTTCCACGTCGTCGTGGTTATTTCCACATTTTCAACACCTGGCGTCCGTACTATCATATAATCTACCAAGCATACAACTACCCCAAATCAGTATCAATAAATAAATGAAACCCAAAACGAAGAAAAATTAAAATAAAGATTAGAGTCAAACTCAAAACGAGCATAAATTAATGTGAGTAGGGTTCAAAACCCCTATGCTTTCTAAAAGCCAGAATATAATTTGTACTTTACTGAAAAAAAAAATTCAAATGAGTTTACTGAAAAAAAATGTGCATTGTCAATTTAATATACATATGCTGATATTTATTACCTAAAATCTTAATTAACTTTTTATTTCTTAAGGTTACAAAAGTGAAAATATTTCAAAGAATTGTTTTCAGTAAAGCGCCAATGACGCAGTAGGTTTTAGGCTTCTGCAGTGAGACGATACCCAAACTCTTGTTTGTAGTTATTTTTATTCGATTCAAACTTGATTTCCATCTTCAATTTAAGTTTCACTCGTTTTAAGATTTATTTATTCATTTACATTAATTAAATAAAAAAACAAGTTTTTTTAACTGAAAGTAAGGAGTGACATCAAAACTTAAAACGAGCAGAAATTATTCCGTATATGAAAGGGGCTGTCCCATCCTCAACGCCTTGCTCTTTATGCTAAAGTTTTTTATTGTTTAAAAAAATAGAGTTGTGAGAAAGTCAAACTTTAGCGTAAAGAGCAAGGCGTTGTGGAGGGGACAGCCCCTTTCATATACGGAATAATTCCTGTTCGCTTTAAGTTTTAATGTCGCTCCTTACTTTTAGTTAAAAAAACTTGTTTTTTTTAATTATTTTTTGAACGTTTTTGAATAAATGCAGGTTTTGATCTTGGCTCACAGTACATGAATTATTAAAACAAAATTTTCATATTAATTTACTTTTATTTGGTTAAATGGCTTTCTCGAAACTTGTTTCATTTTATTTACGAACGTTTTTATTAGTAATAAATATACGTAACTTACGAATTAATTTACGTAACGAACTTCTATATTCATATATTTTTAATACGTATATTAGGGGGTTCGCCCCCTAGTCAATACCTTGCTCTTTAAGCGAAAGTTCAAATTTTGTTCCAATTCTCTAAAACTGACTGCTTAATCACAAAAGCCGTTAATTAGAATAAATAGCTATTCTTAAAACACTAAAAAAACTTTGTCTTAAAATGCGGTTGAGCTACTAACGAGAGAACTTTACTATAAATGCAATGCTTTTCTTTTGTTAACAGTTTGCTGGTACTGCTGCTGCAGTTGAAAAAAATTTTTTTTACATTTAGGTTTGGATCTTTTTTTAAATAATGATGGGAAGTCCGGCGTCCCCTTTATAGCAATGTCCCTTCCCCCATGAAAACTTCCTTCATGGAAAGATCCTCCCAAATAACCCCCGACACCCCCCCCCCCACTACCAGGAAAAATCTCCCCTGAAAACGTCTGTACTGTATACTTCCCATAACTAATACTATATGTTAACATTGGGTAAAGTTCATAACTTTCAGCCCTCCTCCCGGGAACTTCGGCTGAATAAGTCATCCTAAAAGACATACTTATAATATTTTCGAACATGCTGAACAAAATGGCTATCTTAAAATTTTGATCAGGTGACTTTGGGAAAAAATGAGCGTGGGAGGGAGCCTAGTTGTCCTCCATTTTTTGGTCACTTAAATAGGGCACTAGAACTTTTAATTTCCATTCCAATGAGCCCTCCCACGATATTCTAGGACCACTGGGTCGATAAGATCACCTCTGGGGGAAAAAAATAAACACGCACCCGTGATCTTTCTTCTGGCGAAAAATTGAAAATTCCACATTTTCGTAGATAGGAGCTTGAAACCTCTACAGTGGGGTTTTCTGATACGCAGAATATGATGGTGAGATTTTCATTAAGGTTTTTTTAACTTTTAGGGGGTCTTTCCCCCTTTTTTCGAAACTCAGCCAAATTTTCTCAGGCGCGTAACTTTTGATGGGTAAAATTAAACTTGATGAATTTATATATTTGAAATCAGTATTAAAATCCGATTCTTTTGATGTATCTATTTGTATCAAAATACCGTTTTCTAGAGTTTCGGTTACCATTGAGCCGGGTCCCAGTAACCAATACTATATGTTAACATTGGGTAAAGTTCATAACTTACAGCCCTCCCCCTGGGGGCTTTGAGGGATTAAGTCATCCTAAAAGACATAGTTATAATATTTTCTACCATGCTGAACAAAATGGCTATCTCAAAATTTTGATCGGGTGACTTTGGGAAAAAAAATGGGCGTGGGAGGGGGCCTAGTTGCCCTCCAATTTTTGGTCACTTATAAAAGGCACTAGAACTTTTAATTTCCGTTCGAATGAACCCTCTCACGGTATTTTAGGACCACTGGTTCGTTACGATCACCCCTGAGAAAAAAAAAAAAAAAAAAAAAAACAAAAAAACAAATAAAACACCAAACGTGTAAATTATCCGGGAAAAAAAATGAAAAATAAAAAATTTTTTAGTTAGGAGCTTGAAACCTCTACAGTAGGGTTCTCTGATACGCTGAATATGATGGTGTGATTTTCATTAAGGTTCTATAACTTTTAGGGGATCTTTCCCCCTTTTTTTGAAAATCAGCCAAATTTTCTCAGGCGTGAAACTTATATATTTGAAACCAGAATTAAAATCTGATTCTCTTGATATACCTATTGGTATCAAATTCCGTTTTTTAGGGTTTCGGTTACTATTGAGCCGGGTCGCTCCTTACTTACAGTTCGTTACCACGAACTGTTTGATATATATTGTATGTTTTGTTCGCATTGATTGTTTATTTAATTTCTGTTTGTTTTAAGTTTCATTTATACTTTAATAGCAAAATATTTGTTTTCTTTTTAAGCTAGATTTTCATATTCAATCTAAGCATTACTCGCTTTAAGATCTATTTATTCATTTATATTATTACTTGTATGTTTTTTGCTATGATTGTTTATTTAATTTCTGTTCGTTTTGGGTTTCATTTATTCTTTAATAGTAATTTCTGGTCGTTTTGAGTTTTTATTTTAAAAGGTATTTGTATCTCCTGAGCTTAAGTTTAAAATGGCCTTTACTTTTCTTTGTAAAACATATTTTTCGGAATTTTTTTTTAATAAGTAAGGATAAAAAATGATTGTTTGTGGCAATAGATTTCGCTTTGTTTCACTTAATATTAACGGAACCAAAGACAAAGATCTTCATATTGATGAGCTTCTTGATTATTATATAGTTTTCCTACAGAAACATTTTCTAACTAAAGCCAATACAGATACTCTTAAACGATCACCCACCCACCACACGTTTGTACGTGAAGCTAAAATTTTTAGAATTTAATTAGAAAGATTTACCACAATACTACCCATTTAAAGAAGAGTTGTCCCAACTTTCAATATTTTACTTTTAAGACAACTTAATTTTGTTTACAGCTATTATGCTGCCATCTTTGGGTCATTATTATGCTGCCAACTATGTTGAACAAAATGGCTATCTCTAGACTTTGATTGAATGTTTTTGGGGAAATGGTGGGCGTAAGAGGGGGGATAATTACTCTCAACTCACTTTTCCACTATTAAAAAGGGCAATTTCAATTTCCAATCAAATGAGCCCTTTTTAAAATTTCGATAACAACTTTCGATATAAACTTTAATACCCCAGGGCATAACTTACAACCCTTGCACTGAGAGCTCTGAGGGGGTTATTATCCTAAAAGACCTAATTTCCAGAACTTTGAACTACGTTGAACAACATTGATAATCTCAAGATTTTGATTGGAAGTGTTTGGGAAAATGGTGGGCGTAAGAGGGGCATTAGTCACTATCCAATCACTTTCAACTATTAAAAAAGCCTTTTTCAATTTCCAATTGAATAAGCCCTTTTGAAGTTTCTACAACAACGCTTTCAATAAAAGCTTTATATACCCCCCGGGCAAAACTTACAACCCTTGCCCTGAGGGCTTTGGGGGAGAGGTTGTCATCCTCAAAGACCTAATTTCAAAAACTGTCAACTACGTTGAATAAAATGGTTATCTAAAAATTTTGATTGGATGTGTTTGGGGAAAAGGTGGGCGTGAGAGGGAGGTTAGTTGCCCTTAAATCATTTTCAACTATTAAAAAGGGTACTAGCCCTTTGAATTTCAAATCGAATGAGCCCTTTTTTAAGTTTCTACGACAAAGATTTCAATAAAAAACTTATATGCCCCCAGGGCATAACTTACAATCCTTTCACTGAGGGGTTTGGGGGAGTGTCTGGGAAAAAAGTGTCAGTGAGAGGGGGGTTAGTTGCCCTCAAATCAGTTTCCACTATTCAAAAGGGTACTAGCCCTTTGAATTTCCAATCGAATGAGCCTGTTTCGAAATTTCCGCGACAACGCCTTCTATAAAAACCTTATATGCCCCCAGGGCATAACTTAAAACCCTTTCCCTGAGGGTTATGGGGGAGTGTCCTCCTCAAAAAGATATTTTCTATCTGGAAATCAACTACGCTGAACAAAATGGGTATCTCAAAATTTTGATTGGATGTGTTTGGGGGAATGATGGGCGTGGGGGGGGGGCTAGTTGATCTCCAATCACTTTCAACTATTAAAAAGGGCACTAGCCACTCCAATTTCCAATCGAATGAGCACTTTTCGAAGTTTCTACGACAGCTCCTTCAATACGAAGTGCCCTGGTATGGAGAAAAAAAATAACACATTGTGCCCACATCGTTCTTTACTTAGGCAGCGCTAGCGTACTGCCTATAATAAAGATACAAAAACAAATTATTATAACTCCTACAGATATTCCGATTGTACTTATAAAAGCATTTCCGAACAAATTGACTAAGCCACAAACACAAATTTTTAAATACATTTCAGCAACTTCAGTTCACGCACATATATGGAAAACGGGATATGTTACTCCAATCCCTAAAAGATACTGAACTTAATTTCAATGGTGTGAGGCCAATCACTTTGACCCCCTTGTTCAGCAAAATGTGCAAAAGTTTTGCAGCAAATTGGCTAAAAGCTGAAGTTGAACCCCTTCTTGATCCTCATCAGTACGGTAACGGAAAAAATACATCAACAACTCATTATCTAGTCAATCTTTTACATTTTATTTTTAAGCATGTTGATGAGCCTGGTAAATGGCTAAACTTAATAACAACTGATTTTAAAACGGGCTTCAATTTGATTGAGCATAACATTTTAATTTCTAAGCTTTTAATTGATTTTAGATGAATCCTGCTGTCGTGAAAATGATTAAGAGTTTCTTAATAAATAGGTTCCAAAGTTTAAACTATAGGAAGTCTTTCTTTGAACCTGAGCCAGTTTTTTTTTGGTGTGCCTCAAGGTACCTTTCTGGGTCCTATCCTTTTTCTAGTTATGATCAATGATATTGCTAATGATTGTGAAGACCGCAGGAAATATGTTGACGACCTTACCATTGGAGAAATTTGTGAAGCAAATGAATGTAGCAAAGCTCAAATTTTAATTGATAACTTGAAGACTAAAGCTTCCGGTTTAAATATGACGGTAAATGACAGTAAATCTTCAATTCAAACTATTTCATTTTTAAATTCTTCTGAACCAAATTTTTGACCTACGATCTCTGTTTCTCTTAAAGTCAGGAAGATTAAACTCTTGGAAGTTAATATTACCAATGATTTAAAATGAGAAGCAAGTACATCTAGTTTAGTGAAAAGGGTAATGCTGGGCTGCAGATGCTCAAGCTTATGTCGAAACATGGCACCCCTCCAGATCACCTCCTCCGAATATTTACATCTTTTATTTGCCCCATTCTGGAATACGCAGCTCCTGTATGGCATTTTGGACTGACGACTGAGCAAAGCGCCAGGATCGAAAGAGTTCTAATGATAGTATCAAAGCAGGCAGAAATGTTGTATGAAGAGCTGCTGACAAAGTTTAAAATACAATGCAAACTTTGAAAAAAGAAGACAGAAACTCAGCATGAATTTCGTAAGAAAATCTCTGATCCACACAATCCACAGCACCCCTTTCCCCCCTCAATCCACAACAAAACGACTTCCACACATGGTTGCAGTGCCTATTGAGAAAATTCAGCCGGTACGCTGTGCTCATCAGCGGTTAGCGAAAAGTTTCATACCTAGTTTTGTAAATATGTACAACGAAAATCAAGAGGATTGACTAGAGTTGTTTTTTTTTTAAATATTCAGTTTTTAATGTGACTATAATGTGACTATGCTTGTATAATGTGACTAATGCTTTTTAATGTGACTATACCAAAGAAATTTGGCAGTGCCATGAAGATTTTGGTGAAAATAAAAGTTTATCTATTTATCGATCTATTTATGTGCGAAATCACTGTTTTATCCCTTGCTACAAGTCCCAAAAATTCAATTTTTGGCAAATTTATTATATCATGCAGACAAAGTCACTGAGCATATGTTTTGGAATTTACCAACACTTACATCTACACAAAAATCTGAATTATAGTCATAATTGAGAATTCTTTCTGACATCTTATCAGAATGATTAAAAAAACAGCTGTCACATCAAAAAGTGCACTAAATGGCACTGTTTTTCACTATTACACACTAGAAACAATCCACTTTAACTTGCTTCAAACACTTATATATATATATATATATATATATATATATATATATATATATATATATATATATATATATATATATATATATATATATATATATATATATATATATATATATATATATATATATATATATATATATATATATATATATATATATATATATATATATATATATATATATATATATACATCCCTGAATCTGCTCCTACTGTACATAACTGGCGTCGGGTTTTTTCTTTTGCGAGTGTTCACACGGGCTGGCGTAGCAGGTGGTTATAATGTGCAATGTGGAGAACTTGAAAGCAACATTATATTCTAGAATATATATTCAAGAAAACTTTCGGCTAGAAATCCTCGCAGTGACCGAAGCACGATGGAAAGGCTGTGGAGAAAAGAAGCTCAAAGCAGTAAATAGCAACACGACTTATACAGTTCTGTACAGCGGAAAAGTGGACAGACATGCAGCTGGAGTCGCAGCTATATTGACCCCAAATGCAGCAAAATCTCTTTGCTCGTGGAAGACAATTAACGAGAGAATCCTGTATGAACGATTTGTATCTAAACATGCAAAGCTGTCGCTAGTCATCTGCTATGCACCAACAAATGATGCCGATGAAGCCTCGAAAGGCAATTTTTACGAAACCCTCCAGTCCTTCCAGACGTCATTGAGAGGGACTCCATCCCTCTCAATGACGTCGCTTGCTTAGCAGGCGACCTAAATGCAAAAGTCGATCACGACAGATCTTATTGCCCCGAGGTATTGGGACATCACGGGCTTGGAACTATCAACGAAAATGGTGCAAGGCTAGTCAGCTTTGCCATGTCGAACAACCTGTTGATAGGAGGTACATTATTCGAGCACAAATATATCCATAAGTATACATGGACATCCCCAGAAAAAACTGTCAAAAATCATATTGACCACTTTCTGATCCGACGATGGCGTAGAACTAGTCTGAAAGACACGAGGAGTTACAGAAGTGCGGACGTCGGGTCGGACCGCGAACATCTTATAGCAACACTCTAGTTGAAACTCCACTCCAACAGATCTCGACAACCAAAAAAATTACCAAGAAATTTCGACGTGGAGAAGCTCAGAGACAAGGATGTTAGGAGACAATTCAGCATTAAACTCTCGAACAGATTCGAGGCACTTGTTGATATGCCACAAGACTTGGAAGAAGCTTGGACGAGTATACAACAGAACTACACAAAAACTGCTGAAGAAGTTCTTGGCTTTAAAAAGTCAATAAAGAAACAGGGGATATCCCAGAAGACATGGGACTTGATCGAAGACCGCAAGAAAATAAAACAGAGCACGCTTAGTAATGATCCTTCTGCTGATGTCGAAAGACATAGCGTATAAAGAAGCGAACAGAGAAGTGAAGAAAAGTGCTAGATCAGACAAGCGACAGTACCTCAATGAGAAAGAAAGAATGGCGGAAGAAGCAGCCCGACGTGGTGACACGAGAACTGTGTACCACCTAACTAAAGAAATTGTTGGGAAGACAAATGTACAAAATGGACCAGTAAAAGAGGAAAACTGAAGACTGCTGACCAATCCAGATGACCGGAAAAATAGATGGGCGGATTATTTCGAGAGCCTTCTCAACCGCCCGTCCCCTTCTGTTCTACCAGATATCCCGGACAGCTCATTTTTGGATCTGCTCATTAATGAAGACGAGCCAACGGCGGGTGAGATCCTTTCAGCCTCGAATAAGCTGAAGAATGGAAAATTCCCGGGTAGTGACCATATATCCTGAGAAATGGTCAAGTCATCGATCCGCAGGTCCCTTTTGGTGTGGCTAGTCTTCCTTTCCTTCTTCTGGCACAAAGAAAAAGTCCCCAAAGACTGGAGAGCAGGAACCATTATTAAATTGTTCAAAAAGGAGACGCGCCAGTCTGTGGCAGTTACAGAGGCATCAACCTCCTCTCGATAGCTGGAAAACTCTTCTGCATAATCACCCTGGCAAGACTTCAAGCTGTCTTAGACCCGCATTTACGCAAGGAGCAACATGTTTTCCGACCAAGAAGACCTTGCGCCAATCTGATATTCACACTGCGCAGCATGCTTGAAGAATCAAACGAGTGGAGACAACGTCTATATATATTGTTCGTCGACTTTGAAAAAGCGTTCGACTCATTAGACCGCCCAATACTATGAAGAACCTGATCCTGAAAGCTATTCCTGAAAAGCTGGTTCGGCTGATCATAGCATTGTACAAAAACACGGAATGCTGCGTGAGAACCTCTGAAGGAAATACAAGATATTTCGAAGTGATGACAGGTGTCAAACAAGGATGCGTGTTGTCTCCATTCCTCTTTATTCTCATAGTAGGCTACATGTTCAGGCAAATTGATGGATACGGGATCAAAATTGCAGTCAGACTAGTCCATGGTCTCGACTTTGCAGACAATGTTGGATTTACGGAGAAAGACAAAAGCAAACTTCAAGACTTTTTATGCAAATTAGCCGAAAGAGCCGAGTAGTTTGGGTTACATATCAACGCCCCCAAAACCAAAGCGATGTCAGCCACTAACTCACCGATGAATATCTATTTGGGGGATTGAAAGCATAGAGCAAGTCACCGACTTCCAATATCTTGGTAGCACCGTCTCGTTTAGTGGTGATTCCAAAAAAGAGCTGCGAACACGAATAGCCCTGGCAAGCTCGGCATTTCAACGACTTCGACCAGTCTGGAGATCAGCGAAGTACTCATTCCAGCTAAAAACTCTGCCTTTTCAGAAGAAACATCCTTTTGATCTTGACGTACGCGATGGAATGTTTAAAACTCACAACTGAGCAGGAAAAACGACTTACTGCATATGAAAACAACTGTCTTCGACATATCCTCAACATTAACTGGAAGGATAGGATAATAAACTCGGAAATTCGCCACTACACAAACCAGCCTGATGTCACTGATGTAGCCAGGCAACGAAGATGGCGCCATCTTGGCTACGTTATCCGTATGCCAGGATCGAGACTACCAAGTATGCTTCTCCAGTGGCAACCAGACGACACGCGTTGACGAGGAAGGCCCAAAAACACACTTCGCAGGACACATGAGCGGGACAGGAGAGTCCTCCATGCATCCTTAATCTCAGAGTGGGAGGACATCTACGCCGCAGCTCATTTGCGGGATGATTTGAGGCTGTTAACGGACGCCCTGTGTGCCTCTGGAGGTACAGGAGTACTGTCTGTAAGCACAGACAGTACTGTCTGTGCTTACGTTGTACTATTGAAGCTTTAAAAATAACGAAGAGCTGAAAGAAGCTCAAGATTAATCAATTTGGCAATTAATTTTAACCTTTAATAATTTTAATTCATCATGCGGAAGAATAGTCCAAGTGTTAAAGTAACAATTTTTGTGTTTTAGCCTGAAGTGATGAAAATGCTACTAAACTATAGTTTTCAGCAATTTTTAGTCTTTAAGATAATCCGAATGCTTTTTTCTACAATCTGGACCTGATTTTTATTCTGTACCATGGATAAGGGTTTTACCGTGAGAATATATATATTTTCTTTTTTTAATGCAAAACAAGTAACAGAACCTGAAACATTCCTTAGAACCTTCTCCGAGAGCAACTACAGTCATCACATGCTAAATGGGTACAGCTTCTCCTTCCGTGTTAGCTTTTTCTAATTGAGCATTTCAAGAATGCAATTCCATAAAATGAAACAACTCACCAGTCTCTCCAATTTTTTCAGGTATCAAAGATTTCAGCCCATCAATACACCCTTGACGAGCACCAGTGGTATCCCTGTTAACATTCATCACAAGATTATTGATGTAAATATTTACTCGATCTAAGGCTTCTTCTTCTCTTGGTGTTCGTTTTGCAGACACTTTGACATTGATACCCATACATTCATCTATAATCTTTGATAGTTGTTCATTGGCTGTTTTCTTCTCATCTAAAAATGTAGAATAATATGTGCAAATTAAAACAGCAAAGGGCAAGTTAGTGAATATAATGATTCAAAAGGAATAGTCAAAGTTTCAACAGACATACTGACGGCAGTCACATAAGATTTAAAGCTTAAACTCGTCAAGTGATCCCAGAAAAGAAACCTTAGACCCCACAGAGGCAATAACTAAAGCCTTAAACCAAAGCCTCTCCTGTAAGTCAAAACTCTCAGAAGGTCACACTGAAATAACATACTGGGCAGTAATGCTCTAGAGTGGGACAGACAAAAGTTAGGTAGATACGGAGGAGGTACAGGGAAAGGATCTATGCCTTGAGAGAACTTTTAATGAATCAAGTCCCACATTTTCTCTTTTTAGCAGAATAGTGACTTTTTTTCCCATAAAAGGACAGGAGTTATAGAAACTCTGGGTGGCTTTATTTTATCAGCCCCTTGAGATGTCAGAAGAGATATGCTGAAATTAACACTATCATTTAGATAGAAAAAGCTGGATACAAATGAATTGATATTGAATTGATATATGAATTAATATTGATTAAAGAAATTCAATATCAATTCATATCAAACAGTTTACCAAAGTTTCTGTGTATCAGGAGTTTCCGAGTTATCAAAGTTTCTGTGTATCAGGTCAAATGCTTGACAAAATCAATTGCAATAAGGTTTGACCACATTCCCAGTACATCTAGTCTTTTTAGAACCTTATTCAGAAGACCCATCAGGTAATGGTTTGTGACAATAGAAAGATGTTTAAGGGAAGTTTTGGGGAGTTGTTGGCTTTCTATTACTGACGACGCTAGAAAAAATCCTCATTAAAAAGGCATAACATCTAATTCATCCGATAAATCAGTACAGTGATGTACTTAACTAAAAATTGGGGTTGGTGTTATGGGATGGATACCAATAAAAACATTTAAGGTTCATTAAAATCATTAAAGTTGGTATTGGAGATACACATCTGACCTACAGGGTTGAGTATTTAGTTGTCTGAGTAAAAGTATTATATCTATAAACAAAAAGCATGGCTACTTCCTGTGTAAAAGCTCTGATAAGATCTACAACTACATCAGAGTTAAGCTGGTTTGCCTCAAATTAGGCGCTTTTCTTTTATCTGTTTTTTTTTTGTGAATTTCCAGGAAGTCAACAAAGGTACCTGAATTTTATAAGGATTACATCATAGGCAGCTCAATAGCACATCCTATGTAAAGAGTGATATGAGTACTATGTGTCTTTCAACAAGGCACTTCCTATAAAAGGATGTGTTGCAGAAACTTCAGAAGGAGCTCATTCAACTAGAAATTGAAAGTTCTAGTGCCCTTTTTAAGAGTCAGAAGTGACTGGAGGGCAACCAGTCCCCTCCCACACCCAGTATTTCCCCAAATATATCCAATCAGAACTCTGAGATACCAATTTCGTTCAGCATAGTTGAAACGTCCAGACACTGTATCTCTAGGTATATCAACCCCCCCTCCCCACAGCCTTCGGGGCAAAGGCTGTAAATTATGCAATTTGCCCATTGTTTACATACAGTATTTGTTATTGAGAAAGAGGACATATTTGACCTTTCGTGTTCCAGAATACAAAGGGAATCCAGGTTAAGCTTTTGGGTAATGTTGAGGGAATTAATGAACTAAATTTTCAAAAGGGTACATCAGCAACATCTTAGAAACAGCTTACTGCATCAAGCTGAAGCTTCCAGCTGAAGCATCATGAAGGGGGTGTTCAACTGACGAAAAGGCAATATGTGCAAACTACAACTGTTACTATCACAATTGCTGTTACTGCTACTAGTAATAGAAAACTATTACTAATACTCCTAAAACTACTACTACTGATACTAGTACTACTAAGCTAAGGGTATAAAGGTAAAAATCTAAGAGAATATTGAAGGGAAAGTTGAACTAAATCAAAACAAACCACGTGCATGCAGGTTGTCAACAGATCAATTGATGAAAAAGATAATAAATGCCTGCTATTACTAATATTGCTACCACTACTACTAATACTACTCCAGCTACTGCTTTTATCGCAACTATAAGGGTAAGACTATTAAGGTGAAAAATTCAAGAAATGTTGAGGGAGAAATTGAACTAAATTAAAATACACTATGTGCATGCAGGTTGTCAAAAAGACTAATCAGCAATTCTCCAGGAACTGTTTACATAAATAAATTGCAGGATATCGAAAGGGCATATCGGCAACATCATAGCAACGGCTTACTCTATGAAGTTGAAACTTCCAGGGCTTTATGAGGGGGGTGTTCAACTGACTAAAAGGCAAAATGTGCATACTACTCCTACTACTACCACTGTTACTACTAATCCTACTACTTTTGCTGCTAGCAGTTCTTCTACAACAACTGTTACTATTACTACAACAAAGGCTAAAATAAGGCTATAACTAAAGGCTTAAATGCAGGTGAAAATTTCAAGGAATATTGAGGAGAAATTTGAAAAGAATCAACACATTTTGGTTGCATGCAGGTTGTCAAAAGTGCATATCAGCATTATCTTAGGAACTGCTTGATGTATAGACTTAGAAATTTCAGGGATTGCTGTGGGGATGCTGAACTAACCAAAAGGTGACTAAAGTAAAGAGCAAAGTATGAAAAATGTGTAATTCATTTCTTCATTTATTTATTTTTTTCACCAAGGCACTTCACATAGAAATTTTGCCATAGAAATTTTGAAAGGAGCTCATTTGATTGAGAATTGAAGTTCTAGCGCCTCTTTTAACAATCAAAAGTGATCAGAGGGCAATCAGCCTCCTTCCCAACCTACTTCATTCTCCATAAGCATCCAATAAATATTTTTTGACACTTATTTTGTTCAGCATAGTTGAAAGGTCCAACAACTATGTATTTGGGGATGTTAACCCAACACAGCCTTCAAAGCAAGGGCTCTAAGTTATGCAATTCCCCCATAGTTTACATATAGTATTTGTTATTAGGAAATGGGGGCATGTTTGACCTTTGGTGTTCAAAGGTCACGGACATTCAGGTGAAGTTTTCAGAGAATGTTGAAAGGAATATTGAACTAAATCAAAACATATTATGTGCATGCAGATTTCCAAAAGAATGTAACAGCAATATCTTAGAAACAGCATCGAGTATGAGTTAGAGCTTACAGGGTTTATTGTAAGAGAACCAAAATGCAGTATTAGAATACTTTTTACTACTAATTCTACTACTATTGCTGCTATTATCACTAATGCTACCATTAATATTGCTACCAAAGCTAAGACCATTAAGGTAAAAATTTCAAGGAATGCTGAGAGAGAATTGAACTAAATCAAAACACATTGTATGCATCCAAGTTGTCAAAAGGGCATATCAGCAATGCCCAAGAAACTGTTTACAGAAAAAAGTTGAACATTTCAGCATGTGTTGAGAAAGTTTTAGAAAAAGTGTCAAGTTTTATTTTTCTGATGCCCCTTATGCCTTCTAAAGAATTTGCAGTAATTTGCACTTTACTGAAAACAAAATACATTTTAAATGTTTTCTCATTTTAACTTTTATAAATCCAAAATTAATAAGACTTTTAGGATTGAATATTAGAATATATATATATATATATATATATATATATATATATATATATATATATACAATATATATATATACATATATATATACATACATATATATATATATATATATATATATATATATATATATATATATATATATATATATATATATATATATATATATATATATATATATATATATATATATATATATATATATATATATATATATATATATATATACATATATATATATATATATATATATATATATATATATATATATATATATATATATATATATATATATATATATATATATATATATATATATATATCCACATTCACATTAATTTTTTTCTTAGTAATATTTTTTATGATGGTGTTCTTTTATTTTATTTTCCAATATTATGAGAAATAGAAATATTCAGCTAGAAACAAAGATTGTTTACAGTGAAGTGCAAATTACCTGCTGGTCTTTAGAAGGCATGGAGACAGCATCCCTACTCATCTTAGTTTCTGCTTGCTTTGAGTTTTACTTAGTTATTTATTTTAATTTCTGTTTATTGTGGGTTACATTTATTTATTAATGGTGACTTGTGGTAGTTTTATGTTAGAAAATTATTTAAATTTATTTTTGCTAATTTTTGGTTTAATGTAGCTCTTGACTTTTTCATGAAAAACTTTTTTGTTGCAGAACGTTCTTTAAATTAATCTATTGATCGGTGTGGTAATTTTTACACAATACTCACAAGATGTTCATTGGGCTTATTTGCATTAACAGCTAATGGCTATTCCAACTTAAAATCAATCCCAAGTATTGTGATTGGCTTTTGAGATATATATATATATATATATATATATATATATATATATATATATATATATATATATATATATATATATATATATATATATATATATATATATATATATATATATATATATATATATATATATATATATATATATATAATATATATATATATATATATATATATTTTCTTTCAAATTGATCCCAAGCTGTAAAATACAAAATATTCTCTCTGAACCCTCCTTAATTAGCATGGAATTCCTCAAAGAACCTTCTTAGGACCACTCTTATATTTTGTATTGATTAATGAAATTGGTAAGATTCCCTCAAAGGTTTTAATATATAGATGACCTACTGATCCTTGAAGTATGTCATAGAACAATCAAAAACGACCCAATCAAAATTCAATTTCAAGGATTCTGGACTTTCCAGACAAAGGATAGTCGAAAAAAATTTTTTTTAAAGTGGATCAAAATGGAATATTAACTTTGAAATGGCCAAATGTTGACAACAGTACCACTGTGAACAACGAAGAAATTTTTACTGGACTATTAAAGCTGAGAGGATAAGATAATATTTAATCATCATATAATACACATACCATATTACATTTTACTATTCCCTCAAAGTCTCATTGGCCTGTAGAGAAAAGGGAAGGAAAACGAGTCACTTAATCAGAGAAAAACAAATTAAAATAATCACTTACTCAGAGAGATAAGAGCAAAAGTGAGAAGAAAGGAAAATAGAAATAAAATAAAAACTATAGAAAACAAAACTAAATACATTAGATAGATTAAATTAATTATGTAGATTA
>NC_142808.1:37759633-37837145 GCF_049724085.1 Artemia sp. Qi Xiang Cuo
GGCCACTTAACCTAACCTAACCTAACCTAACCTTAACCCTAGTTAGGTTAGGTAACCTAACCTAACCTGGGTTAGGTTAAGACCACTTAACCTAACCTAGTGGCCGGCCACTTAACCTAACCTAACCTAACCTAACCTAACCCTAGTTAGGTTAGGTAACCTAACCTGTCCGGGGGTGGGGGACCCACCTGCGGTGGGCCTTCAGTCTGTGATCCCGGGTGGTGTGGTGTCCGTCCGTGGTCAGCCTTCGGATCCGTGGCTCCCATTAGACGATTTAGGAAAAAGGTGATGCGGGAGGGTGAAGCTAGTTACCCTTCCAATTATTTTTGTTACTTAAAAGGATCACTAGAATCTTTTCAATTAGAATGATCCCTCTCTCGACTGTTGTGTTTCGAGTTGGAGTACAAATCTTTTCAACCCCCAACTTTTAGCGGTTTATTTATAAATTTCATAACTTAAAAACCTATCCCCCCGGTGCTGAAGAGTCCATTTTATCTCTAAAGACATAGTTATTGTGGCTTTTAATTATGTTGAATAAAAGATCCATCTAAAAATTGATTATACGATTTTTTAAAAATATTAACATTATGACGAGAACTTTCAAATATCAGGAGTTACTTTGTTCACATAAAAAAATAACTTTATTTCTGAAAAACAAGTCATAGAATGGCTTATGTCATTGGGGGACTTATGCAAATGAAAAGAAGACATAAAATGAACTTGTTTTCCATGATCCTATAGGTCAACATTTATTAATTTGATTATTGAAAGGAAATATACCGTTATTACCGCATATTATTTAGTGTTTAGATGACATCAACCTCAGTGCATATTGAAATAAAGATATACATATATATAAAGTAATGAATAGTTCAAATGAAGTCACCGGTCCTTCGATGGTTAATGTATTTTTAAATTTTAATTTATATTTTCCCCTATGGATTTTACATATTTGAACCATAGAAATATATTTTATTTCTATAATTTTTCTTACAAAAACGTGACGATTTGGAATATCCAGATCTGTAAATTAGGTATCTGTAAGCCACATTTTGCATACCAATAATTAGAATTAACTATATTTTTTGCTAGAAATGCTCGACCCTTAAAATCATAATTTTGATCATGTGACTTTTGGAAAAAATGAGCGTGGGAGGGGGCCTATTTGCCCTCCATTTTTTATCACTTAAAAAGAGAACTAGAACTTTTAATTTACGTTTCAATAAGTCCTCCCACTATCTTATATGACCAGTGGGTCAATACAAAAACCCCTGGAACAAAAAAAAATAAATAAATAAAAATAAACACGCATCAGTGATCTTTCTTCTGGTAAAAAAGCAAAATTCAACATTTTTTGTATATATGAGCTTGAAACCTCTATAGTAGGGTTATTTGATACGATGAATATGATGATGTGATTTTCATTAAGGTTTTATAACTTTTAGGGGGTATTTCTACCATTTTCCGAAAATCAGCCATATTTTCTCAGGCGCGTAACTTTTTATGGGTATGACTAAACTATATATTTAAAATCAGCATTGAAATCTGATTCTTTAAAGGAAATGTCAACTTGCTTTACCTTCATGGAGCTAAAAACCTGTTTTCAATAGTTTCGGTTACCATTGAGCCGGGACGCTACTTACTTACAATTAGTTAACAAGAACTCTTTGAACACGATCGTATGACTCGAATAGAATTCAGAATGTCTCTTCAAAAATAAAGATCATATTTATACATTTTCAAAAATCTCACTTTACGTTTCCAGCTTAAAGTTTCATGTTTAGCCGTATTGCAGAGGTATGAACTGATCATTTTGCTATTATACTTTCTTTTGTGTGTTCAAGCAATTTTAAGTCACATTAACACAACAATTTACATTTTTCTTTTTTATTTTTATAAGGAATTCAACATTTTTAGACGAATTGCATTTTTAAAACAGGAAACTTATTCAATATATCTTACTTGTTATTTATTTTTTAATAGACTTACTAATATTTAAAACAATGAACCTTTATAGTTTTTTATATGATATCTTATACTAAATTTTTAGCAGTATTGCAGTTGAAAAAAATGTTAATAGGGAAATTTTACTATCTTTTGAGTGTTAATGCAATTTAAATTTTAATATAAATTTAAAAAACCATTTATATCTATTACAATGTTTTTGAAATATTTAATTTGTGCCGTATTGCATATTTAATAAATGAACATTTTTCATTTTTTGAAACTTTTGTGTGTTTAATAGATGGACTGTCTAATAATTAAAACATATACCCTTTAGTTTTTGTGTGTGTGTGTGTGTGTGTGTGCGTGTAATTTTTTGTGTGTGTAAGTTTTGGCGTGTGTGTGTTAGTTTTCGTGTGTGTGTGTGTAAGTTTGTGTGTGTGTGTGTGTGTGTTAGTTAGTTTTTTTGCATGTGTGTGTGAGTTTTTTTTGTGTTCCTGTGTATTTTTTTGTGTGTGTGTGTGTGTGTGTGTATGTTTTTGTGTTTGTGTAAGTGTTGGTGTGTTTGTGTTTGTTGTCGTGTTTGTGTGTGTGTGTAAGTTTTGTGTGTTTGTGTGTGTGTGTGTGTGTGTAATTTTTTGTTTGAATTTAATTGTTTTTGTGATTGTTATTTTTCGTGTGCATGTGTAAGTTTGTGTGTGTGTGTGTGTGTGTGTAAGTTTTTGTGTGTGTGTGTGTGTGTGTGTAAGTTTGATAGTGTGTGTGTAAGTTTTGGTGTGTGTGTGTTAGTTTTCTTGTGTGTGTGTGTGTCTTTTTTTGTGTGTGTGTGTCAGTTTTTGTGCGTGTGTGTAAGTTTTTGTGTGTGTGTAAGTTTTTGTGTCGTCTAATGTGAATTTCAACCATTCAGGCTGGTGGACTAAGACCCCAATTCTGAGCTAGTGAATTTCCACCATTCGGGCTGGTGGACTAAGACCCTAATTCTGAGTTAGTGAATTTCCACCATTCAGGCTGATGGACTGAGACCCCAATATTGAGCTAGTGGATTTCCACCATTCAGACTGGTGGACTAAGACCCCAATTCTGAGCTAGTGAATTTCCACCGTTCAGGCTGGTGGACTGGGACCCTAATACTGAGCTGGTGGACTAAGACCCTAATTTTCCAACTCTTGCATTTCATGACAAAAATTCAAAATGAACAAGCCTGAAATAGCAAACTAGTCACCCCAAACTATTGGTTTCAGTCAACACACACCAACGATGGTCTAAGAAACCTAGCTCAGAAAAGCCTGAAATAGCAAATTACACATCCCAAATCAAAATTTTCTGACACCACAAACCTGTGAAAAGCTAAGAAACCTAGCTCAGAAAAGTCGAAAATAGCAAACTACACATCCCAAATCATAGGTTTCAGACATCACACACCTCTGAAAGAATAAGAAATCCAACTCAGAAAAGCCCGAAATAGTAATTTACATATCCCAAATCATAAGTTTCAGATAGCATTCACCTACGAAATACTAAGAAACCTTAGCTCAGAAAAGTCTGAAATAGCCAACTATACATCCCAAACTCGAAGTTTCAGACAACAAACACCTATGAGTGACTAAGAATCCTAGCTCTGAAAAGTCCAAAAAGCAAACTATACCTCCCAAATCATAATATTCTGAAAGGACACACCTATGAAAGGCTAAGAAATCTAGCTCAGAAAAGTCAAAAATAGCAAATTAACCATCCCAAATCATAGGTTCCAGTCAACACACACCTATGAATGGCTAAGAAATCCTGCTCAGAAAAGTCAAAAAATAGCAACCCATAAATCCCAAATCATAGGTTTCAGTCACCACACACCTAAGAAAGACTAAGAAATCCGGTTATGAAAAGTCAGAAATAGCAAATTACATATCCCAAATCGTAGGTTTCAGACAACACTCACCTATGAACGGCTAAGAAATCTAGCTCAGAAAAGTCAAAAATAGCAAACTAGTCATCCCAAACTATAGGTTTCAGACAAAAAAACACCTATGAAAGGCTAAGAAATCCAGCTCAGAAAAGTCAAAAGTAGCAATCCACCACTCCCAAATCATAGGTTTCAGACAACACACACCTATGAAAGACTAAGAAATCCAGCTCAGAAAAGTCAAAAATAGCAAACTACACATCCCAAATCATAGGTTTCAGACACCACACACCAAAGAAAGACTAAGAAAACAAGCTCAGAAAAGACAAAAAAATAAAACTACTCATCCCAAACTATAGCTTTCAGACAACATTCACCTACGAAATACTAGAAAACCTTAGCTCAGAAAAGCCTGAAATAGCAAACTACACATCCCAAATCATAATGTTCTAACAACACATATCTATGAAAGGCTAAGAAACGTAGCTCAGAAAAGTCGAAAATAGCAAACTACACATCCCAAATCATAGGTTTCAGACACCACACACCTATGAAAGACTAAGAAATCCAACTCAAAAAGCCCGAAATAGTAATTTACATATCCCAAATCATAAGTTTCAGACAGCATTCACCTACGAAATACTAAGAAACCTTAGCTCAGAAAAGTCTGAAATAGTCAACTACTCATCCTAAACTCGAAGTTTCAGACAACAAACACCTATGAGTGACTAAGAATCCTAGCTCTGAAAAGTCCAAAAAGCAAACTACACCTCCCAAATCATAATTTTATGAAAGGACACACATATGATATGCTAAGAAATCTAGCTCAGAAATGTCAAAAATAGCAAATTAACCATCCCAAATCACAGGTTTCAGTCAACACACACCAAAGAAAGACTAAGAAACCTAGCTCAGAAAAGTCAAAAATATCAAACTACTCATCCCAAAATATTGGTTTCAGACAACATTCACCTACGAAATACTAGAAAACCTTAGCTCAGAAAAGCCTGAAATAGCAAACTAAACATCTCAAATCATAATTTTCTAACAACACATACCTATGAAAGGCTAAGAAACCTACACATCAATGAAAGACTAAGAAATCCAACTCAGAAAAGTCAAAAATAGCAAACTACATATCCCAAATCATAAGTTTCAGTCAGCACACACCAACGAAAGTCTAAGAAACCTAGCTCATAAAAGCCTGAAAAATCAAACTACTCATCCCAAACTATTGGTTTCAGACAACATTCACCTAGGAAATACTAGGAAAACTTAGCTCAGAAAAAGCCGGAAGTAGCAAACTACACATCCCAAATCATAGGTTTCAGACAACACACATCAACGAACGACGACGGCCCGGGGAGGGTGTTTGGGGGACCCTTGAGGGTCGGGTGGTCCTTTGGGAGTCCAGGGTCCTTTGAGGACCAGGGAAGGGTCTTTGAGGGTCTGAGGAGGGCGTTTGGGGGTCCGGAGAGGCAGTTGGGGACCAGTGGAGGGTCTTTGGGACCCCGTTGGTCCTTGGGGAGCTCGATGGGCCTTTGGGGACCAGAGGAGGACCTTTGGGATACCGGGGAAGGGCCTTTGGGGCACAGGGAGGGCCTTGGGGGGGCTGGGGGCACTTGAGGACCGATTGGTCCTTTGGGAGCCCGGTGGACCTTTGGGGGCCGGGGGAGGGCCTTTGGGGGTCCGGGGGGCCAGTTGGGAGCCGGGGGGACATTTGGGGACCGGTGGAGGGTCTTTGGAACCCCGTTGGTCTTTTGGGAGCTCGATGGGCCTTTGGGGGGCCCGGGGAGGGCCGTTGGGGGTCTGGGGTGGGCGTGTGGGGGGGCGGGTGGCCATTTGGGAGGTTGGGGGACCTTTGTGGGTCCGGGGGGGCAGTTGGGGGCCTGGGGGACCTTTGGGGACCGGTGGAGGGCCTTTGGGAGCTTGGGGGGCCTTTGAGTACCGGGGGGCTTCCTTCGGGGTTGGGGTGGGGGATTGGAACCCTTTGGGGTTGGGGTAGGGGACCTCACAACACTGTTCAAATGGAACTTGTGTATTATAATGACCACAGAGTTTCACCCTCAAATTCTCTTCTAAAACCTTTCTTAAAATCTTCTTTCAAATGGCTCAAACTGTTTCGCCAAAATAATCCCATAAAATGGATAAAACGGTTTCACCCAAATAATCCATAAACGTAATTTCAGCGTGTTCCTTTTGTTTGGCATCTCTGCGCTAACCCATTTCAAATTTCTAGGAAACCCTTTCCTACGTTAATCTCTTCATATCATAAATTTTCCTAGCTAAACTATTAGGGTTTCGTTAGAATATCAATTTATCTCTCTGACTTAAAGCTCCGTGAAGCCGTATTTAAAAATAGAATTTCTATCTCTTTAGACTCCCGCATAATTCCAAGATAACATGTGATGTCAATTATAATTCCTGACACTAAAGATCAATGAAGCCCTATTTAAAAATATAATATTAATTTTTCTCTCTGTCATAAAGAATTTTTATCCCTCAGACCTAATATTAAAGAAGACTTAATATTTCTTAATTCTCCCATTCGTTAATCAATAATGTCCCCTAGCAATTATTTACATCAATTTTACAGATGATATTTCTCAGGATAAGATAAACAATCCAATCAGAATGAAGGTTTGTTTCTTTCGTCAACAAAACCACAGACCTAAGAATATATAAGCCTAAATATTTTTTAATTCTCCCCTTCGTGAATCAATAATTTCCCCGCCGAGTATGTAAATCAATTTCTCAGGTGCTATGCTCGTGAATCAATAATTCCCCCGCCGATTATGTAAATCATCCCTCGTGTCATTCGCACGTGGCCAAACAACAACAGATCGATTGACCTTGACACACACACATTAGACTCGATCGATAATCCTTGAATAAATTATGTCCCCCATCGATTATGTAAATCACCCTCGTGTCATTCGCACGTGGCCAAACAACAACAGATCGATTGACCTTGACGTACATCAATTTCTCAGGTTAAGCTAGCCAAACAACAATGAAGCCATGTTTGTTTCTTAATTTCCCCTTCGTGAATCAATAATTTCCCCTAGCGATTATGTAAATCAAGTTCTCAGACCAGGCTAGCCAAACAACAAAGAAGCCATGTTTGTTTCTTAATGTCCCCTTCGTGAATCAATAATTTCCCCTAGCGATTATGTAAATCAAGTTCTCAGGCCAGGCTAGCCAAACAATCTCGTAACATTCGCGTCCAGCATGTCCATTCTCAGAGAGAAATCCATAAAACAGACATGAATTGCTGTTGACATACATAAATGTGACAAAGTTCCTGTTTTTCAAATTCTCACTGACAAAAACCATTAAAACAGACATAAATGTGAGAAAATTCATGTTTTTCAAATTCTCACTGACAAAAACCATAAAACATAAATAATTTGATTTTGACATCCGAGAAAAACATCAAATAAATCGAACAACACACATATCCATCCATGAAAACAACAATAAATGTGAAAAAATTCATGTTTTTCCAAGTGAGAAAATTCCTGTTTTTTCATTCTCACTGAGAAAACCATAAACCAAGTGGTGGGGTCACGAGTATAAGACCCCTCTCTACTCACCATCTTTACTAATAATACTACCGAGGTAAGTGAAGCTGCCCACCTTGTCAATCTTTTCATTATCCGACGTCACCTTTTAATCTTCACTTATTCCGAGCCTTAGTGAGTAAGTCTTTTTAACATTACTTTTCAAACCTATTCTAGCACCCTGAACTCGCAAAACCTCTAAAACTTCATTCATTTTGCTCACACTTTCATCTAGGATGCTTAAATCATCAGCATAATCTAAGTCCAGGAGACTTTCTCTTCCCAATTTGATTCCGTGGTCTACCATTGCCTTTCCTGTGCTCCTTAAGCTGAATAAAATGGCTATCTCAAAATTTTGATTGGGTGACTTCGGGAAAAAATTAGCGTGGGAGGGGGCCAAGTTGTCCTCCAATTTTTTGGCCACTTAAAAAGGGCACTATAACTTTTAAGTTACATTCAGATGTTTCCTCTTACGATATCCTAGGACTACTGGATCGATACGATCACCCCTGGGGAAATGAAAAATAAAAAAATAAATAAACACGCATCCGTGATCTTTCTTCTGGCAAAAAATTCAAAATTCCACATTCTTGCAGATAGGAGCTTGAAACTTCTAGAGTAGGGTTCTCTAATATGCTGAATCTGAATGTGTGATTTTCATTAAAGTTCTATGACTTTTAGGGGTTGTTTCCCGCTTTTTTAAAAAATAAGGCAAATATTCTCAGGCACGTAACTTTTGATGGGTAAAATTAAACTTAATGAAACTTATATATTTGAAATCAGCATAAAAATGTGATTCTATTGTTGTATCTATTGGTATCAAAATTGCGGTTTTTAGAGTTTTGGTTACTATTGAGCCGGGTCGCTCCTTACTTACAGTTCATTACCACGAACTGTTTAAAAGTTCGAATTTTGTTCCAATTCTTCAAAAATGACCCCTGTATCACCAAGGCCATTAATTAGAATAAATAGCTCTTATGGAAGTACTAAAAAATCTTTGGCTTAAAGAGCAAGGAATCAACTAGGGGGCGAACCCAATCATATACGTAATAATTTCTGTTCGTTTTAAGTTTTGATGTTGCTCCTTGCTTTCAATTGAAAAACTATTTTTTTTTTTTTTATTTCTGATCTTTTTTTTAAATAGTACCAGGAAAATCCGGCGCCCCATTCATAGCAATGTCCATTCCCCCATGGAAAGATCCTTCCACATAACCCCCGACCCATTCCCCCCCCCCCCACTACCAGAAAAAATCCCCCCTAAAAACGTCTGTATACATCCCAATAACCAATACAATATGTAAACATTGGGTAAAATTCATAGCTTTCAGCCCCCCCCCGGAGACTTTGGGGATTAAGTTATCAAAAAAGACGTAGTTATTATATTTTCGACCATGCTGAACAAATTGGTTATCTCAAAACTTTGATCAGGTGACTTTGGGAAAAAAATGAGCATGGGAGGGGCCTAGTTGCGCTCTAATTTTTTGGTCAATTAAAAAGAAGCACTAGAACTTTTAATTTTCGTTCGAATGAGCCCTCCCACGATATTCTAGGACCACTTGGTTGATACGATCACCACTGGAAAAAAAAACAAAAAAAAAACACGCATCCATGATCTTTCTTCTGGCAAAAAAAATACAAAATTCCACATTTTTTCAGATAGGAGCTTGAAACCTCTACAGTAGGGTTCTCTGATCCGCTGAATCCAATGGTGCCATTTTCATTAAGGTTCTATAACTTTTAGGGGGTGTTTCCCCCTTTTTTCAAAAATCAGGCAAATTTTCTCAGGCGCGTAAATTTTGACGGGTAGAACTAAACTTGATAAAACTTATATATTTGAAATCAGCAAACAAATTTGATTCTTTTGATGTACATGTTGGTATCAAAAGTCAGTTTTTTAGAGTTTCGGTTACTATTGAGCCGGGTCGCTCCTTACTTACAGTTCTTTACCACGAACTGTTTGATTGATTTAACGTGAAAGAAGGAACTTAAATTTTTATGTGCCAATATTAAAATTGTTTGCATGCTCTCTCTCAGCAATTGGGGTTGCCAAATTACATTCCCTCCCCTACCCATAGACAAAATATTGCGGCGTATGTGCCAACCTTCGATAATCAAACAGTTCGTGGTAACGAACTGTAAGTAAGGAGAGACGCGGCTCAATAGTAACCGAAATTCTAAAAAACAGAGTTTGATGACAATAGATACATCAAAAGAATCAAATTTCTATGCTGATTCCAAGTTTAATAAATTTCATTAAGTCAAATGTTACCATCAAAAATTACGAGCGTAAGAAAGTTTGCCCTATTTTCGAAAAAGAGGGGAAACACCACCAAAATGTTTCACAGTCTTAGTGAAAATTGCACCATCAGATTCAGCATATCAGACATGGGAATTTTCCATGGAATGCGTGAAAGAAATGCAGAAGAAACATCAAGGATACGTGTTTATTTGTTTGTTTGTTGTATTTTCCGGGGGTGATCGAACCAAACCAGTTATTCTAGAAGATCGGGAGAAGGCTCATTTAATCAGGAATCTAAAGTTCTAGAACCCTTTCTTAACCAAAAAGATTAGAGGGCAACTAACTCCCATGCCCTTTTTCCCTAAAGTCGTCTGATGTCATTGTGAGATATATATTTTATTGAACATAGATGAGAGGTTCAATAACTATGCCTTTGGGGGTAACATGACTCCCTGGGGAAAGGTCTGTAAGTTACGAAATTTGCCCATTGTTTACGTGCAGTAATTGTTATTAGGGGAGGAGACTTTCTGCTTGACGGAATTTCCCATGATGAGAGTTGTCCGTGAGTAGAGAGCTATCTTATACTCCGATCAGGGCTCCTTATATGGGCATAGAGTCATTAGGGAGAATCGGTCAATGACCTCTTTCTCCAGGTGTGTTTTTGGCACGCCCTTAGCGAATGTCAATGTTGTTATTGTTTCCGAGGTGAAATGCCAAGGTCAATGTTGTTTTGAACAGAGTAATTAGAGAGAACACGTGGTTAATGGGGTCAATGTTGTTGTTGTAAGTGCACGCTCGAGGCAGATGTTATGATCCGGAAATAGTATTTGTTGTTGTTATTCGAGCCAAATGTTGTTGTTGTTCGAAGCAAAGTTAATGACATTTCCTTCCTGTTCGAGGCAGATGTTATGATCCGGAAATAGTATTTGTTGTTGTTATTCGAGTCAAATGTTGTTGTCGTTCGAAGCAAAGTTAATGACATTTCCTTCCTGTTTGAGGCAGATGTTATGATCCGGAAATAGTATTTGTTATTGTTATTCGAGCCAAATGTTGTTGTCGTTCGAGGCAAAGTTAATGACATTTCCTTCCTGTTCGAGGCAGATGTTATGATCCGGAAATAGTATTTGTTATTGTTTCCGATCCAAATGTTACGAGTTCCCGGGAAACAGTTAGATCCCCCTTCTCCGCCAATCAGCGAGTCGGTTACATCCCCCTTCTCAGCCAATCAGAGGGCTTGCTTACATCACCTTCTACGTCAATCCGGGGGGGGGCGGAAATATTAGAAAAAGAGGATTGCAGATTGGGTTAGTTTAGATTTTTAGTTTATTATTTTATTACCTATTTAGTTTAGATTTTTAGTCTATTTTAAGTTTTTTTTATTACCTTTATTTAGTTTAGTTTCAGTTTGGTTTAGTTTAGATTTTAGTTTAGTTTTAGTTTAATGTTTAGTTTAGTGTTATAATTTATATTTTTTTTAGTTTTAGTTTATTTTTATATTAGTGTTTAGTTTTAGTTAGAGTTATAGTTTAGTAGTTTAGAGATTAGAATTTATTTTTAGTTTAGTTTTAGTTAGTTTAGTTTAGTTTTAGATTAGTGTTTAGTTTTAGTTAGTTATAGTTTAGTTTAGTTTTAGACTAGTGTTTAGTTTTAGTTTAGAGTTTTAGTTAGTTTAGTTTAGTTTTAGATTAGTGTTTAGTTTTAGTTAGAGTTATAGTTTATTAGTTTAGAGATTATAATTTATTTATAGTTTAGTTTTAGTTAGTTTAGTTTTAGTTTATTATAGATTTTTATTTTGAGTTTTAGTTTACTTTTAGTTTTTTTTAGTTAAGAGTTTTCGTTTTACATATGAGTTTTAGTTAGAGTTTTAATTTAGTAGCTTAGTTTGGTTTTAGTTTAGTTTTAGATTAGTGTTTAGTTTTAGTTAAAGTTATAGTTTAGTAGTTTAGGGATTAGAATTTATTTCTAGTTTAGTTTTAGTTATTTTAGTTTTAGTTTAGTCTAGATTTTTAGTTTAGTTTTAGATTAGTGTTTAGTTTTAGTTAGAGTTTTATTAGTTTAGTTTTAGTTTAGTCTAGATTTTTAGTTTTAGTTTTAGTTTACTTTTAGTTTAGTTTAGATTAGAGTTTTAGTTTAGCTACAGTTTGCTATAGAGTTTTAGTTAGAGTTTTAATTTAGTAGCTTAGTTCGGTTTTAGTTTAGTTTTAGATTAGTGTTTAGTTTTAGTTTAGAGTTTTAGTTAGTTTAGTTTAGTTTTAGATTAGAATTTATTTCTAGTTTAGTTTTAGTTAGTTTAGTTTTAGTTTAGTCTAGATTTTTAGTTTTAGTTTTAGTTTACTTTTAGTTTAGTTTAGATTAGAGTTTTAGTTTAGCTACAGTTTGCTAAAGAGTTTTAGTTAGAGTTTTAATTTAGTTTGGTTTTAGTTTAGTTTTAGATTAGTGTTTAGTTTTAGTTTAGAGTTTTAGTTTAGTTTTAGATTAGTGTTTAGTTTTAGTTTAGAGTTTTAGTTTAGTTTTAGATTAGTGTTTATTTTTAGTTTAGAGTTTTAGTTATTTTAGTTTAGTTTTAGATTAGTGTTTAGTTTTAGTTAGAGTTATACTTTAGTAGTTTAGAGATTAGAATTTATTTCTAGTTTAGTTTTAGTTAGTTTAGTTTTAGTTTAGTCTAGATTTTTAGTTTGAGTTTTAGTTTACTTTTAGTTTTTTAGTTAAGAGTTTTTGTTTTACATATGAGTTTTAGTTAGAGTTTTAATTTAGTAGCATAGTTTGGTTTAATTTTAGTTTTAGATTAGTGTTTAGTTTTAGTTTAGAGTTATAGTTTAGTTTAGTTTTAGATTAGTGTTTAGTTTTAGTTAGTTATAGTTTAGTTTAGTTTTAGATTAGTGTTTAGTTTTAGTTTAGAGTTTTAGTTAGTTTAGTTTAGTTTTAGATTAGCGTTTAGTTTTAGTTAGAGTTATACTTTAGTAGTTTAGAGATTAGAATTTATTTCTAGTTTAGTTTTAGTTAGTTTAGTTTTAGTTTAGTCTAGATTTTTAGTTTGAGTTTTAGTTTACTTTTAGTTTTTTTAGTTAAGAGTTTTCGTTTTACATATGAGTTTTAGTTAGAGTTTTAATTTAGTAGATTAGTTTGGTTTAATTTTAGTTTTAGATTAGTGTTTATTTTTAGTTTTGAGTTTTAGTTTATTTTTATTTTAGTTTTAGTTAGTTTATTTTTAGTTTAGTCTAGATTTTTAGTTTAGTTTTAGATTAGTGTTTAGTTTTAGTTAGAGTTTTAATTTAGTTTTAGATTAGTGTTTAGTTTTAGTTTAGAGTTTTAGTTAGTTTAGTTTAGTTTTAGTTTAGTCTAGATTTTTAGTTTTATTTTTAGTTTACTTTTAGTTTTTTTAGTTAAGAGTTTTCGTTTTAAATATGAGTTTTAGTTAGAGTTTTAATTTAGTAGATTATTTTGGTTTTAGTTTATTTTTAGATTAGTGTTTAGTTTTAGTTTAGAGTTTTAGTTAGTTTAGTTTTAGTTTAGTCTAGATTTTTAGTTTTAGTTTTAGTTTACTTTTAGTTTAGTTTAGATTAGAGTTTTAGTTTAGCTATAGTTTGCTAAAGAGTTTTAGTTAGAGTTTTAATTTAGTAGCTTAGTTCGGTTTTAGTTTAGTTTTAGATTAGTGTTTAGTTTTAGTTTAGAGTTTTAGTTTAGTTTTAGATTAGTGTTTAGTTTTAGTTAGAGTTATAGTTTAGTTTAGTTTTATATTAGTGTTTAGTTTTAGTTTAGATTTTTAGTTAGTTTAGTTTTAGTTTATTCTAGATTTTTATTTTTAGTTTTAGTTTAATTTTAGTTTAGTTTAGATTAGAGTTTTAGTTTAGCTAAAGTTTGCTAAAGAGTTTTAGTTAGAGTTTTAATTTAGTAGCTTAGTTTGGTTTAATTTTAGTTTTAGATTAGTGTTTAGTTTTAGTTTGGAGTTTTAGTTTAGTTTTAGTTTAGTTTTAGTTAGTTCATTTTTAGTTTAGTCTAGATTTTTAGTTTAGTTTTAGATTAGTGTTTAGTTTTAGTTAGAGTTTTTATTTAGTAGCTTAGTTTGGTTTTAGTTTAGTTTTAGATTAGTGTTTAGTTTTAGTTTAGAGTTTTAGTTAGTTTAGTTTAGTTTTAGTTTAGTCTAGATTTTTAGTTTTAGTTTTAGTTTACTTTTAGTTTTTTTAGTTAACAGTTTTCGTTATATATATGAGTTTTAGATGGATTTTTAATTTAGTATCTTAGTTCTGTTTAATTTTATTTTTTTATTAGTGTTTAGTTTTAGTTTAGAGTTTTAGTTTAGTTTAGTTTTAGTTTAGTCTAGATTTTTAGTTTTAGTTTTAGTTTACTTTTATTTTAGTTTATATTATAGTTTTAGTTTAGATAAAGTTTTCTAAAGAGTTTTAGCTAGAGTTTTAATTTAGTAGCTTATTTCGGTTTTAGTTTAGTTTTGATTAGTGTTTAGTTTTAGTTTAGAGTTTTAGTTTAGTTCTAGTTTAGTTTTTATGGTTAGTTAGAGTTATAGTTTAGTTCAGTCTTAGATTAGTGTTTAGTTTTAGTTTAGAGTTTTAGTTGGTTTAGTTTTAGTTTAGTCTAGAGTTGTAGTTTTATTTTGAGTTTACTTTCAGTTTAGTTTAGATTAGAGTTTTAGTTTAGCTACAGTTTGCTAAAGAGTTTTAGCTAGAGTTTTAATTTAGTAGCTTAGTTCGGTTTTAGTTTAGTTTTAGATTAGTGTTTATTTTTAGTTTAGAGTGATAAATTAGTTTAGTTTTAGATTAGTGTTTAGTTTTAGTAAGAGTTATAGTTTAGTTTAGTTTTAGATTATTGTTTAGTTTTATTTTAGAGTTTTAGTTAGTTTAGTTTAGTTTTAGATTAGTGTTTAGTTTTAGTTAGAGTTATACTTTAGTAGTTTAGAGATTAGAATTTATTTCTAGTTTAGTTTTAGTTAGTTTAGTTTTAGTTTAGTCTAGATTTTTAGTTTGAGTTTTAGTTTACTTTTAGTTTTTTAGTTAAGATTTTTCGTTTTACATATGAGTTTTAGTTAGAGTTTTAATTTAGTAGCTTAGTTTGGTTTAATTTTAGTTTTAGATTAGTGTTTAGTTTTAGTTTGGAGTTTTAGTTTAGTTTTAGTTTAGTTTTAGATTAGTGTTTAGTTTTAGTTATATTTATATTTTATTATTTTATAGATTAGAAATTATTTCTATTTTAGTTTTAGTTAGTTTAGTTTTAGTTTAGTCTAGATTTTTAGTTTTAGTTTTAGATTACTTTTAGTTTAGTTAGATTAGAGTTTTAGTTTAGCTACAGTTTGCTAAAGAGTTTTAGTTAGAGTTTTAATTTAGTAGCTTAGTTTGGTTTTAGTTTAGTTTTAGATTAGTGTTTAGTTTTAGTTAGAGTTATACTTTAGTAGTTTATAGATTAGAATTTATTTCTATTTTAGTTTAGTTTTAGATTAGTGTTTAGTTTTAGTTAGAGTTATAGTTTAGTATTTTAGAGATTAGAAATTATTTCTAGTTTAGTTTTAGTTAGTTTAGTTTTAGTTTAGTCTAGATTTTTAGTTTGAGTTTTAGTTTACTTTTAGTTTAGTTTAGATTAGAGTTTTAGTTTATCTAAAGTTTGCTAAAGAGTTTTATCTAGAGTTTTAATTTAGTAGCTTATTTATGTTTTAGTTTATTTTTAGATTAGTGTTTAGTTTTAGTTTAGATTTTAGTATTGTTTAGTTTAGTTTATTTTTAGTTATGGTTTTGAAGTGCCTAAAGGGAAAATAAATGCCGTTGTTCGTGTAGTTTCTTCAATGTCATAACGTTAACTAATAGCCTTTTCTACTGTTCACCAGAAGATATACCGTAATTTCATTGTCGAAAATCTCGGTGACTACACGTAGATCCTCGAGCGTTCTCTGATTAAGATCCAGCAAAATGTAACCATAGGGCTTGCTAGTCACCTGTTTGTAAGCTGACAACAGAAATTTTGGGGTGCCGGGGTATATCTGTTTATTGAGAGTTATTAGCGAGCTAGAATCACGAACGACTCGATAGATAATATAGATAGTGTAATTCAAAGCAAGGGTTCACATACATTTGCTCTGATGAAACAGATTGGGTAAAACTAGGGCTATGGAAATATGTTCATGATGAGATCGGACAGTGAACAACTGCAGCATTTCCTGTGAGAACTGTTCAATGGATTCAGTTAAATCATCAATAATCAGCCACGAGTTTGATTAAATACTATTGAAAACATCAAGTCCTCGTATGAACTGTATTGGTAGGCTGTGGCAATAGCTTTTATTTTATCAAAGGACTCTTGCCAAATACTATAGCAATAGTAGATTTTTTTCGGCTTTTCCAAAAACATTTTATCGCAATTTTGAATTATTCTAGCTAAAAATGTTGTTTTCCCCGACATTGAGTGACCATACAGAAACGATCTGAAGGGTGTTTTAAATTGATACATGCTGTTGACAACAGCCGGACTATGACTAACTGTAAACCACATGTGTCCCATGAGTAGGTAGTAATTTTCCCATAGATCTATCTATTCAAGAACAAAAACAATATTTCATGGCAACATTTATTACAGCAATATGAACACTTATTCAAAGTGACAAAATTTCATGGTCAACATGAAAACTCTATTTGTTCAACATGAACAATGATAACACTTTTTTGTCTTTAAACACTTTTGTCCATCTACAGCACTTTTTTGTACATCAACACTTTTCTGTACAACACTTTTCTATACAACAACATGAACACTTGTTCAACGTGACAAAATTTCATTGGTCAACATGAAAACTCTATTTGTTCAACATGAACAATGATAACACTTTTTGTCTTTAAACACTTTTCTGTACAAAAAAAACAACAAACACTTTTCTATACAACACTTTTTGTACAACAGAAAATACACACACTTGGAACATGAACTAGTAGCACAGTTGAACATTATGAATTTAAAGGTGGGATCCCCCCCCCCCAGGGCCGCGGGGCCGAAGGCCGGCCGGCCGCGGGCGGGACCCCCCCCCCCCAAACCCCCCTGGGCGGCTGCGGGAAGGGCCCCCACCCCCGGGAGCTGCGATGGAAAAAATAGTTGTCGTCACTGCTATGGGTTAGTGGTGGTGGTTAGTGCTTGGGTTAGATGAGGTTGAGTGGTTAGTTGGTTAGATTAGTTTATCCAGACCAAGTTGATTACGATAGTCTACGCATTCAACTCGATCTGAAATACGGTAGTGGCCGTGGGGTAGGACACTCACGCCATTCTCTAGCACATAGACCTTGTCAGATATACACGACATTGCATTTTTCTCCACTCTCACAGTATAATTTCTATACTGTAGAGAGCGAATTCCTAGCACTTGTGCTCTTGGCACTAGGCTACTTTCTACACAGTCTATGTACACGCTCATGTTAAAATTGCTCTTTACAAAACGTTTAGGCACCCCTGTACATGTCTTCTTTTCATCCCCACTATGTGTTTCCACGCAATAAACTTCGGGACCCGGGAACACCCCCCTAGATATCAAATCACTCCCCGTTTCAGATTTTAATTTTAATAGTTGGTTGGGGGCTTGACGTTTCACCAGCTCGGGGTAGAGGGATGGATTCCAGTTGGTGAAATCCATCCGCGAGCTGATGTGCACCCCATTTTGCAAATCACCCAATAAATCTTCAGTTTTTACCTTTAGCAGCAGAGAATCGGTCTCCCCATAATAAACTTGAACCTCCCCCTCCCGGGGCCAGTGCACCTTGCAAACATTGTAAAATAATGACAACATGAGCTTCTTTGAAATTTCAAGTACTGAACTACCTCCTGCGATATTCTTGTTCATTACTACAGTTCGCTTTTTCCTGTGTAGAAGAACCATGCAAGCCTCTATGCTCGTGAATGATGTGAAATTAGGGTCGGCAATAATTCGTGCACACTCTAGAGGGTCAGTCACGACGTCGCAGCGAGATCTATTACGTACGCTTTCACACATTTTTCCAAACGCTGAATTTACAATGAGCTTATACAATTCCTTCTCTACCTTAGAATTTTCCCTAGAACGTTTATCGACAAAAGTATCGATAAACGTTTTCAAATAAGGTTTGAAAACGTTTATCGATACTTTTGTCGATAAACGTTCTAGGGCAAATTCAAAGGTGGAGAAGAAATTGTACAAGCTCATTCTAAATTCAGCGTTTGGCAAAATGTGCGAAAGCGTACGTAACAGATCTCGCTGTGACGTCGTGACTGACCCTCTAGAGTGTGCACGAATTATTGCCGACCCTAATTTCACATCATTCACGAGCATAGAGGCCGGCATGGTTCTTCTACACAGGAAAAAGCGAAATGTAGTACTGAACAAGAATATCGCAGGAGGTAGTTCAGTACTAGAAATTTCAAAAAAGCTCATGTTGTCGTTCTTTTACAATGTGTGCAAGGTGCAATGGCCACGGGAGGGGGAGGTACAAGTATATTATGGGGATACCGATTCTCTGCTGCTAAAAGTAAAAACTGAAGATTTATTGGGTGATTTGCAAAATGGGTGCACATCAGCTCGCGGATGGATTTCACCAACTGAATCCATCCCTCTACCCCGAGCTGGTGAAACGTCAAGCTCCCAACCAACTATTAAAATTAAAATCTGAAACGGGGAGTGATTTGATATCTAGGGGGGTGTTCCCGGGTCCCAAAGTTTATTGCGTGGAAACACATAGTGGGGATGAAAAGAAAACATGTAAAGGGGTGCCTACACACTTTGTAAAGAGCAATTTTAACATGAGCGTATACAAAGACTGTGTAGAAAGTAGCCTAGTGTCAAGAGCACAAGTGCTTGCAATTCGTCTCTACAGTATAGAAATTATACTGTGAGAGTGGAAAAAAATGCAATGTCATGTATATCTGACAAGGTCTATGTGCTCGAGAATGGTGTGAGTGTCCTACCCCACGGCCACTACCGTATTTCAGATCGAGTTGAATGTGTAGACTATCGTAATCAACTTGGTCTGGATAAACTAATCTAACCAACTAACCACTCAACCTCATCTAACCCAAGCACTAACCACCACCACTAACCCATAGCAGTGACGACAACTATTTTTTCCATCGCAGCTCCCGGGGGTGGGGCCCTTCCGCAGCCGCCCAGGGGGTGAGGGGGGGGGGGTCCCGCCCGCGGCCGGCCGGCCTTCGGCCCCGCGGCCCTGGGGGGGGACCCGACCTTTAAATTCATAATGTTCAACTGTGCTAGTTCATTTTCCAAGTGTGTGTATTTTCTGTTGTACAAAAAGTGTTGTATATAAAAGTGTTTGTTGTTTTTTTTTACAGAAAAGTGTTTAAAGACAAAAAGTGTTATCATTGTTCATGTTGAACAAATAGAATTTTCATGTTGACCAATGAAATTTTGTCACGTTGAACAAGTGTTCATGTTGTTGTATAGAAAAGTGTTCTACAGAAAAGTGTTGATGTACAAAAAAGTTCTGTAGATGGACAAAAGTGTTTAAAGACAAAAAAGTGTTATCATTGTTCATGTTGAACAAATAGAGTTTTCATGTTGACCATGAAATTTTGTCACTTTGAATAAGTGTTCATATTGCTGTAATAAATGTTGCCATGAAATATTGTTTTTGTTCTTGAATAGATAGATCTATGGGAAAATTACTACCTACTCATGGGACACATGTGGTTTACAGTTAGTCATAGTCCGGCTGTTGTCAGCAGCATGTATCAATTTAAAACACCCTTCAGATCGTTTCTGTGTGGTCCCTCAATGTCGGGGAAAACAACACTTTTAGCTAGAATAATTCAAAATTGCGATAAAATGTTTTTTGGAAAAGCCGAAAAAAATCTACTATTGCTATAGTATTTGGCAAGAGTCCTATGATAAAATAAAAGCTATTGCCACAGCATACCAATACAATTCATACGAGGACTTGATGTTTTCAATAGTATTTAATCGAACTCGTGGCTGATTATTGATGATTTAACTGAATCCATTGAACAGTTCTCACAGGAAATGCTGCAATTGTTCACTGTCCGATCTCATCATGAACATATTTCCATAGCCCTAGTTTTTTACACAATCTGTTTCATCAGAGCAAATGTATGCGAACCCTTGCTTTGAATTACACTGTCTATATTACCTATCGAGTCGTTCGTGATTCTAGCTTGCCAATAAATCTTAGTAAGCAGATATAACAAGATGCCCAAACAATTCTGTTGTCAGCGTACAATCAGGTGACTAGCAAGCCCTATGGTAACATTTTGATGGATCTTATTTCAGAGTACGCTCGAGGATCTACGTGTAGTCACCGAGATTTTCGACAATGAAATTACAGTATATCTTCTGGTGAACAGTAGAAAAGGCTATTAGTTAACGTTATGACATTGAAGAAACTACACGAACAACGGCATTTATTTTCCCTTTAGGCACTTCAAAACCATAACTAAAAATAAACTAAACTAAACAATACTAAAATCTAAACTAAAACTAAACACTAATCTAAAACTAAACTAAAACCGAACTAAGCTACTAAATTAAAACTCTAACTAAAACTCTTTAGAAAACTGTAGCTAAACTAAAACTCTAATCTAAACTAAACTAAAATTAAACTAAAAATAAAACTAAAAATCTAGACTAAACTAAAACTAAACTAACTAAAACTAAACTAGAAATAAATTATAATCTATAAACTACTAAACTATAACTCTAACTAAAACTAAACAATAATCTAAAACTAAACTAAACTATAAATAAATTCTAATCTATAAACTACTAAAGTATAACTCTAACTAAAACTAAACACTAATCTAAAACTAAACTAAAACCAAACTAAGTTACTAAATTAAAACTCTAACTAAAACTCTTTAGCAAACTGTAGCTAAACTAAAACTCTAATCTAACTAAACTAAAAGTAATCTAAAACTAAAACTAAAAATCTAGACTAAACTAAAACTAAACTAACTAAAACTAAACTAGAAATAAATTCTAATCTCTAAACTACTAAACTATAACTCTAACAAAAACTAAACACTAATCTAAAACTTAACTAAAACTAAACTAAAACTCCAAACTAAAACTAAACAATAATCTAAAACTAAAATTAAACCAAACTAAGCTACTAAATTAAAACTCTAACTAAAACTCATATGTAAAACGAAAAATCTTAACTAAAAAACTAAAAGTAAACTAAAACTCAAACTAAAAATCTAGACTAAACTAAAACTAAACTAACTAAAACTAAACTAGAAATAAATTCTAATCTCTAAAATACTAAATTATAACTCTAACTAAAACTAAACACTAATCTAAAACTAAACTAAACTAAATAAAACTATAAACTAAAACTAAACACTAATCTAAAACTAAAATAAACTATAACTCTAACTAAAACTAAACACTAATATAAAACTAAACTAAACTATAACTCTAAACTAAAACTAAACACTAATCTAAAACTAAACTAAAACCGAACTAAGCTACTAAATTAAAACTATAACTAAAACTATTTAGCAAACTGTATCTAAAATAAAAATATAATCTAAACTAAACTAAAAGTAAAATAAAACTAAAAATAAAAATCTAGACTAAACTAAAACTAAACTAATTAAAACTCTAAACTAAAACTAAACACTAATCTAAAACTAAACTAAACTATAACTCTAACTAAAACTAAACACTAATCTAAAACTAAACTAAAACTCTAAACTAAAACTAAACACTAATCAAAACTAAACTAAAACCGAACTAAGCTACTAAATTAAAACTCTAACTAAAACTCTTTAGCAAACTGTAGCTAAACTAAAACTCTAATCTAAACTAAAATAAAATTAAACTAAAACTAAAACTAAAAATCTAGACTAAACTAAAAATAAACTAACTAAAACTCTAAACTAAAACTAAACAATAATCTAAAACTAAACTTAAACCAAACTAAGCTACTAAATTAAAACTCTAACTAAAACTCATATGTAAAACGAAAACTCTTAAATAAAAAAAATAAAAGTAAACTAAAACTAAAACTAAAATCTAGACTAAACTAAAACTAAAATAAACTAACTAAAACTATAAAATAAAACTAAACACTAATCTAAAACTAAAATAAAACCAAACTAAGCTACTAAATTAAAACTCTAACTAAAACTAAACACTAATCTAAAACTAAAATAAAAATCTATAATAAACTAAAACTAAAATAAATAAAACTAAACTAAAACTAAACTAAAACTCCAAACTAAAACTAAACACTAATCTAAAACTAAAATTAAACCAAACTAAGCTACTAAATTAAAACTCTAACTAAAACTCTTTAGCAAACTGTAGCTAAACTAAAAATCTAATCTAAACTAAAATAAAATTAAACTAAAAATAAAACTAAAAATCTAGACTAAACTAAAACTAAACTAATTAAAACTCTAAACTAAAACTAAACACTAATCTAAAACTAAACTAAACTATAACTCTAACTAAAACTAAACACTAATATAAAACTAAACTAAAACTCTAAACTAAAACTAAACACTAATCTAAAACTAAACTAAAACCGAACTAAGCTACTAAATTAAAACTCTAACTAAAACTCTTTAGCAAAATGTAGCTAAACTAAAACTCTAATCTAAACTAAACTAAAAGTAAACTAAAACTAAAAATAAAAATATAGACTAAAATAAAAATAAACTAAATAAAACTCTAAAATAAAACTAAACAATAATCTAAAAATAAACTAAAACCGAACTAAGCTAATAAATTAAAACTCTAACTAAAACTCATATTTAAAACGAAAACACTTAACTAAAAAAAACTAAAAGTAAACTAAAACTCAAACTAAAAATCTAGAATAAAATAAAAATAAACTAAACTAAATAAAACTCTAAACTAAAACTAAACACTAATCTAAAACTAAATTAAAACTCTAAATAAAACTAAACACTAATCTAAAACTAAAATAAAAATATAGACTAAAATAAAACTAAAATAACTAAAACTAAACTAAAACTAAAATAAAACTCCAAACTGAAACTAAACACTAATCTAAAACTAAAATAAAACCAAACTAAGCTACTAAATTAAAACTCTAACTTAAACTCATATGTAAAACGAAAAATCTTAACTAAAAAAACTAAAAGTAAACTAAAACTCAAACTAAAAATCTAGTCTAAACTAAAACTAAACTAACTAAAACTAAACTAGAAATAAATTCTAATCTCTAAACTACTAAAGTATAACTCTAACTAAAACTAAACGCTAATCTAAAACTAAACTAAACTAACTAAAACTCTAAACTAAAACTAAACACTAATCTAAAACTAAACTAAACTATAACTAACTAAAACTAAACACTAATCTAAAACTAAACTAAACTATAACTCCAAACTAAAACTAAACACTAATCTAAAACTAAAATTAAACCAAACTATGCTACTAAATTAAAACTCTAACTAAAACTCATATGTAAAGCGAAAACTTTTAACTAAAAAAACTCAGAATAAAAATCTAGACTAAACTAACACTAAACTAACTAAAACTAAACTAAAAATAAATTCTAATATCGAAACTACTAAAGTATAACTCTAACTAAAACTAAACACTAATCTAAAACTAAAATAAACTAAATAAAACTCTAAACTAAAACTAAACACTAATCTAAAACTAAACTATAACTCTAAACTAAAACTAAACACTAATCTAAAACTAAACTAAAACTCTAAACTAAAACTAAACACTAATCTAAAACTAAACTAAAACCAAACTAAGCTACTAAATTAAAACTCTAACTAAAACTCTTTAGCAAACTGTAGCTAAACTAAAACTCTAATGTAAACTAAACTAAAAGTAAACTAAAACTAAAACTAAAAATCTAGACTAAACTAAAACTAAACTAACTAAAACTAAACTAGAAATAAATTCTAATCTAAAACTAAACTGAACTAACTAAAACTCAAAACTAAAACTAAACACTAATCTAAAACTAAACTAAAACCGAACTAAGCTACTAAATTAAAACTCTAACTAAAACTCTTTAGCAAACTGTAGCTAAACTAAAACTCTAATCTAAACTAAACTAAAAGTAAACTAAAACTAAAACTAAAAATCTAGACTAAACTAAAACTAAACTAATTAAAACTCTAACTAAAATTAAACACTAATCTAAAACTAAACTAAAAATCTATACTAATATAAAACTAAACTAACTAAAAATAAACTAGAAATAAATTCTAATCCCTAAACTACTAAAGTATAACTCTAAATAAAACTAAACACTAATCTAAAAATAAACTAAAACAAAAATAATCTACTAAATTAAAACTCTAACTAAAACTAATATTTAAAACGAAAACTCTTAACTAAAAAAAACTAAAAGTAAACTAAAACTCAAACTAAAACTCAAGACTAATCTAAAACTAAACTAACTAAAACTAAACTAGAAATAAATTATAATCTCTAAACTACTAAACTATAACTCTAACTAAAACTAAACACTAATCTAAAACTAAACTAAACTAACAACTACAATAATCTAATCTCTAAACTACTAAACTATAACTCTAACTAAAACTAAACACTAATCTAAAACTAAACTAAAACTAAACAAAATATAAATTATAAACTAAACATTAAACTAAAACTAAACTAAAATCTAAACTAAACCAAACTGAAACTAAACTAAATAAAGGTAATAAAAAAAACTTAAAATAGACTAAAAATCTAAACTAAATAGGTAATAAAATAATAAAATAAAAATCTAAACTAACCCAATCTGCAATCTTCTTTTTATAATATTTCCGCCCCCCCCCCCTGATTGACTTAGAAGGAGATGTAAGCAAGCCCTCTGTTTGGTTGAGAAGGAGGAGGTAACCGACTCGCTGATTGGCTGCGAAGGGGGATCTAGGTGTTTCCCGGGAACTCGTAACATTTGGCTCGGGAACAATAACAAATACTATTTCCGGATCATAACATCTGCCTCGAACTGGAAGGAAGTGTCATTAACTTTGCCTCGAACGACAACAACATTTGGCTCGAATAACAATAACAAATACTATTTCCGGATCATAACATCTGCCTCAAACAGGAAGGAAATGTCATTAACTTTGCTTCGAACGACAACAACATTTGACTCGAATAACAATAACAAATACTATTTGCGGATCATAACATCTGCCTCTAACAGGAATGAAGTGTCATTAACTTTGCTTCGAACGACAAGAACATCTGACTCGAATAACAACAACAAATACTATTTCCGGATCATAACATCTGCCTCGAGCGTGCACTTACAACAACAACATTGACCCCATTAACCACGTGTTCTCTCTAATGACTCTGTTCAAAACAACATTGACCTTGGCATTTCACCTCGGAAACAATAACAACATTGACATTCGCTAAGGGCGTGCCAAAAACACACCTGGAGAAAGAGGTCATTGACCGATTCTCCCTAATGACTCTATGCCCATATAAGGAGCCCTGATCGGAGTATAAGATAGCTCTCTACTTCCGTGGGGAGGGAAGTTTCCAGGGGAAATTTTACACTGAGGAAATTTGCCAAAATTCTCATGCGAAATCTCTTATATTTGTCTTAATTTGTCTTTGCCGATTCAATTTTACATGTGGGGATGTTCTGGGGAAATTTTCTGCGAGATTGAAATTTTCTGGAGGAATTTTCACGGGGGGTGGGAGGATTTTCTGAAAATCCCCCAGGAAAGAAGAGAAATTTACCGAAGAGGGGGGGGGGGGTTGTAGCAAGTGCAGAATTTAAGGGCAAAATTGTAGCAAGGGAAATATTCCGAGGGAGTGGTTAAATTTTTTCAACTAAAATACTGAGTGACATTAAAAATTAAAACAAATAAAACATTTTCCGTATATGAGGGAGGTTTCCCCTCCTGAGTACTTCGCTCTTTACGCTAAAGTTTGAATTTTTGTCCAAATTCTTATGACTCCTGAAACACAAGGACCGTTTATTTAGAATAAATTTTTTTGTTCTAGAAAACTTCAGCGTTTCACAAGGGGTGGGAGGATTTTCTGAAAATCCCCCAGGAACGAAGAGAAATTTACTGGGGAGGGGGGGGGTTGTAGCAAGTGCAGAATTTAAGGGCAGAATTGTAGCAAGGGAAATATTCCGAGGGAGTGGTTAAATTTTTTCAACTAAAGTACTGAGTGACATTAAAAATTAAAACAAATAAAACATTTTCCGTATATGAGGGAGGTTTCCCCTCCTGAGTACTTCGCTCTTTACGCTAAAGTTTGAATTTTTGTCCAAATTCTTATGACTCCTGAAACACAAGGACCGTTTATTTAGAATAATTTTTTTTGTTCTAGAAAACTTTAGCGTAAAGAGCAAGGTATTGAGGAAGGAGCAACTCCCTCATCAAGGCCGTATCCAGGGGGGTTACCCCGTTTTAACCCCCCCCTCCCCGAAATTTTTGACCGAGTCGAAAATTAGTAAAACCTAGGTAAAAATCAGTAAAATTAGTCGAAAACTGAGTCAAAAATTAGTAACCCCCCCCCCCGAAAAAAAAATCCTGGATCCGCCCTTGCTCCTCATATACGGAATAATTCCTTTTCACTTTAAATTTTAATGTTGCTTCTTACTTTCAGTCCAATTAATTTAGTTTTTTTGAATAAAGATAAACCAGCCTTACACTTGAGTATTACACCTATATCCATAAGGGTAACCGGTTGCACTTCCTCCCTCCCCTCTAAATTTTTGTCCAACTCAAACAAACATAACAAAATTGTATGTAAATAGATTTTTGCACAGAAAAATAGGAAGCAGAAAAAGAAGAAACTTAAGGAGCCCAAACAGTATGCCTAGTGGGAGCGCCTACGTCCACAAGGGACAGACTAACGGTTTCCAGGGTCGGTCTTTAGAATAAGTCTATAGAATTTTTTTTTGTAAAACCCAACCCGAACTAAAATCCTGAATACGCCCCTGTCTATATATCTCCCTGTGTATATGTCGAAGGAGTGAAAAGAGTGAAGCCTTGGATATATAGGAATGTTAAAAAAAATTGGCCAAAACCTAGCTGAAATAACTTATAAATTCGCTGAAACTTTGAATAGATCGAGACATAAAAAGAGTACTCGCAGCTGCGCTGGCTTCAAGCGACTTGGTGCATAAACAAGGCCGTATACAGGACCTCAAACAAACCCTCTAACTATGGGCACATTGTTTCTATTTTTCTCTAAAACTGCAGAAAGTTCAACGCATTACTTACATCTGAAACATAAAATGTATAGAGAAGTCATGGGTAAAGAAAAATCAAAAGAAATGTGAAAAAAATATTGTTCATATATATCACGCGGGAAACGAGGTTATCACGCTTGATGTATTTCTAAAAAAAATTCTTGGGAATGATAGATTTTAAAAGCTGAAAAATAACGCGATGTGGTAGTAGCATGGCCGGAAAGATTTTGCAAGCGCGTCTTTAAAACTGTGCTATTTATATTCTGTCTTAGATAGGTCTTCAAAAGGCTTTTCTTTCCAATAAATATTCTAGGAAAACATTAGAGAGCTTTGCCTTCAATCAGACAAATCAGCTGGAATTCATACAGCGACGTCAATTGACAAAATTTGTCGCTTTCTATCACAACTTAGCTTCATAACAACAGCAAAAATACCTGAGCTATCTCTTGGATTATGCAGTCTTGGATCATATCTTCCATCGTCTAGCCGTGTACCATTTAATCCATAATGCCTTTGATCTATAGAATCTTGATTATAGTGATTTGGGGGGAGGCTGGGTAGCATACCACCCAATGACATATTCTGAGGTAACTGATTATGATATGTGCTTGTTGGAGGATAGTCAGTGCTTTCCAATTTCGGTTCAGCTTTCAAGCTAGAAAATAATTTAATCAATAAACAATCATTTCTGTTCATTTTCAACGATCCATCATTTAAGAGATATTTGGCGTATATTTTGATAACTATTTCTACTGAACAAGTATGAATCCAGGAGTGTCTTTAAGGAATGGGGGGGGGGGGTTGGAAAACGACTAATATATATATAAAAATTACATTGGAAACCTAAGAAATTATAGAGCCACATAATGCTTTAGATTCCAGAGAAAAGGACCGCAACCTCCGCGAGCGTATCTTCCATTGCTGTCTGCGCCATGAGCTGAGGCATCCAAACTTAGAGCAGATTGTATCCGTAAATCTACAATTGTATATAAATCATTCTGAATCAACCATTCCCCCTACCCCCCCCCCCCAAAAAAATAGACATAATTCATTTTTGTTATCTCAAATCATGCCTTGATTATGCGTCCTTATATGGTTATCAACACCTGAAATAAGCTTAAAACTGTCAAAGCTCTTTTGACACAAAATTTTCGAGCGGTTACTTTATTTTAATCAGAGCATCACTTCAACTACGAGCCTTTTCAATTATTATTATTTTTCAGGTTGTAAATCAACTTGACAACTTTTAACAGAGGAGAGCTAGCCGGAGAAACAGCTTAAGATCTGTTTAAACAATTGCCAATTATTCTTTCTAAGGCTACGTAACGCATAAGAAATAATTAGTCACTATCATCCCAAAAGGTTGCATATGAGGTTTTTACACTTCTAAGATCGAAACCATCTTCTAAGCTGTTCTCAGAGGGAGGATCAGCAGGACGATGTATGCCTAATCCTACTTTCATCCTCCTGATCTACATTACCCTGCTCATCTTCCCTTTGAGAAAAGCCAAGTACTGGCTTTTTGACATACCTCGGAAGTGTAAAAAATATCGTATGCGACCTTTAACTACGACAATGAAATGCATATTTCATTCCAAGTACTTGAATCTACATAGGCTTATGGTATCTTACTAATGAGTTCTGACTGATAACATACGACTATTTAAACGTTTTTTCAATATACCTGGAGTTTGGCGTTTCAAAAAACGTGTTTTATGGACGATCAGGGGGTTGCCAATTCAGAAAAATCTAGTTTCCAAAAATTAGGAGGTTTCAGGGCAATTTTGTTGTTTACCAATCTCCTTCAATGAAAATACTAAAAATTGAAAGTACCAAAAATGTTACGGAAAGGGTCTCTATGTGAGAAGGGGGGGCCAAAACATCTGTAAAAAAAAATAGAAAGTATAGAGATAAATAAAATGCTTTCATTTTGTTATATAGTCAATGCAATCATATTGGGCAATCTTGGAATTGAAGGCATTTTGATGAGGTGCTGGACAGCTGCTTTGGGCAGTAAAAAAATTTCCAACCGTTCCAGCTCCCACGCCATTAAAGCACCAAGGAAATCAAAATAGAAAAAAAATTGCCTCCCTGAACAAACCTCAATTCTATTCATTCCTGAAAAAAAAGATTCTCTAAGATTTTTCTTTTGGTTGTTTCAAAATTTATGAAGTTATTATGACATTTTCACATTTTCGTCAGTATTGCCACGTTGAAACTTTCAAATAAGTAAGCAAAACTAATTATTAAAATTTTACAATATATTTCATCTGTAGAAATTCTAACACAAGAAATATGTTTGATCCCAAAGACACAACTACACCTTCAAAGAAAGAAATTCATAAGCTGTCTGGATTCAGCTTGTTTTGTGTGGAATTTCAGTAGAGGAGGGGGTGCCAGTCGTGACAGCACACCAAATATGGGCATAGAGTCATTAGGGAGAACACGTGGTTAATGGGGTCAATGACCTAAATTTCCAATGTGTCAACAACAACAACATCGACCATGACATTCGCTGAGAGCGTGCACTTACAACAACAACAACATCGACATTGGAACACCTGTGCTGTCGACCTCAATTCACCTATCGTGAATCAATAATTCCCCTTAGAAACAACAAATTAATTCCCCTTTCTTGACAGATCAATCAACCAATGACATCATCTGTCAGACTTTAAAAATTTTCGCCTAGAAACGATTCTCCAGGAATAGATCCAAGTCATTAATGTCTTTGCCTCGGAAACAACTCTTTTGGTCGAACTCCAAAGGATATTAATAGCCAAAGGCCACGGAAACAATTCTCCAAGAAACATCTTAGCGATGAATTGTTTTAGCGCGGGAATCAGGTTTCTTATTAATTTGAAATGCATTAGCGCAGAGATGCCAAAAACAAAAGGAACACGCTGAATTACGTTTAGGGATTATTTGGGTGAAACTGTTTTAGACAGGTTATGGAACTATTTCGGCGAAACAGTTAGAGACATTTTAAAAGATGATTTTTGAAGAGATTTTAGAAGAGAATTTAATGGTGAAACTCTGTGGTCGTTATAATACACAAGTTTCATTTGAACAGTGCTGTGAGGTCCTCTAACCCAACCCCAAAGGGTTCCAATCCTCCTACCCCAACCCCGAAGGAAGCCACCGGTCCTCAAAGGCCCCCAAGCTCCCAAAGGGCCACCGGCGCCCCCAAAGGCCCACCCAGACCCCCAAAGGCCATCCCCGGGCCCCCCAAAGGCCCATCGAGCTCCCAAAGGACCAACGGGGTCCCAAAGGCCCTCCACCGGTCCCCAAATGTCCCCCAGGCCCCCAACTGTCCCCCCGGACCACCAAAGGCCCTCCCTGTGCTCCAAAGGCCCTTCCCTGTGCCCCAAAGGCCCTCCAACGGTCCCCAAATGTCCCCTAGGCCCCCAACTGCCCCCCGGGGAATTTGGAACACCTGTGCTGTCGACCTCAATTCACCTATCGTGAATCAATAATTCCCCTTAGAAACAACAAATTAATTCCCCTTTCTTGACAGATCAATCAACCAATGACATCTTCTGTCAGACCTTAAAAATTTCCACCTAGAAACGATTCTCCAGGAATAGATCCAAGTCATTAATGTCTTTGCCTCGGAAACAACTCTTTTGGTCGAACTCCAAAGGATATTAATAGCCAAAGGCCATGGAAACAATTCTCCAAGAAACATCCTAGCGATGAATTGTTTTAGCGCGGGAATCAGGTTTCTTATTAATTTAAAATGTATTAGCGCAGAGATGCCAAAAACAAAAGGAACACGCTTAATTACGTTTAGGGATTATTTGGGCGAAACTGTTTTAGACAGGTTATGGAACTATTTCGGCGAAACAGTTAGAGACATTTTAAAAGATGATTTTTGAAGAGATTTTAAGGGTGAAACTCTGTGGTCGTTATAATACACAAGTTTCATTTGTACAGTGTTGTGAGGTCCTCTAACCCAACCCCAAAGGGTTCCATTCCTCCTACACCAAGCCCGAAGGAAGCCCCCGGTCCTCAAAGGCCCCCCAAGCTCACAAAGGACCACCGGCGCCCCCAAAGGCCCACCCAGACCCCCAAAGGCCTTCCCCGGGCCCCCCAAAGGCCCATCGAGCTCCCAAAGGACCAACGGGGTCCCAAAGGCCCTCCACCGGTCCCCAAATGTCCTCCAGGCCCCCACCTGCCCCCCCGGCCCCCCAAAGGCCCTCCCGGTGCTCCCAAGGCCCTCCCGGGGCCCCAAAGGCCCTCCCCCGGCCTCCAAAGGTCCCCCGGACCAGAGAAGCGCTGCCGGGATGCGCCGTGGGCCAGGAAAGTGCCGCAGGATGTGCCGCAGGGATGCGCCGCGGGTCAGGAAAGCACCGCAGGGGATGCGCCGCAGGGAGGCACCGCAGGAAAGCGCCGCAGGATGCACCGCAGGGATGTACCGCAAAAAAAAGTAAACTAAAAAGTAAAAATTTCGAAATGTTATCCCCCAAACGCCCTCCTCAAACCCCCAAAGGCCCTCCCCTGGTCCTAAAAGGTCCCCCGGGCCCCAACAGGACCACCCGGCCCTCAAGGGCCCCCGGAACCCCCAACACCCACCCCGGCCCCCCCCCCCCCCCAAAGAGTCCCCTCTCCATTTTTTTAATACTTTTTTATGGCTTTATTATATCTTTTCAGAACAAGTTCCAGAACCTATTTTCCAGATCCAATTTTCAGAACAACTTCAGAGCAAGTTACTTACTTAATGTCCCTCCTAAACCCATTTTCTAACTTGAAGTACTTATCTTGTTCACTCACAACTATACTTTACAGATTTGGATACCTCAACACCAAGAAATATTTTTCAAAAGTCATTTCAGAGCAAGTTACTTTCTTAATGTCCCTCCTAAACCCATTTTGCAACTTGAAGTACTTATCTTTTTCGATCACAACAATACTTTACAGGTTTTTGGATACCTCAACACAAAGAAATACATTTCAAAGACCATGTCAGAGCAAGTTACTTTCTTAATGAACATCCTAAACCCATTTTCCAACTTGAAGTACTTATCTTGTTCACCCACAAATATACTCTACAGCTTTTTGGATACCTCAACACCAAGAAATACTTTTCAAAGACCATTTCAGAGCAAGTTACTTTCTTAATGTCACTCCTAAATCCATTTTCCAACTTGAAGTGCTTATCTTTTTCACCCGAAACTATACTTTACACCTTTTTGGTTACCTCAACACCAAGAAATACTTTTCAAAGACCATTTCAGAGAAAGTTACTTTCTTAATGTCCCTCCTAAACCCATTTTGCAACTTGAAGTACTTATCTTTTTCACCCGAAACTATACTTTACAGCTTTTGGGATACCTCAACACTAAGAAATACTTTTCAAGGACCATTTCAGAGCAAGTTACTTTCTTAATGTCCCTCATAAACCCACTTTCCAACTTGAAGTACTTATCTTTTTCATCACAACTATACCTTACAGCTTTTTGGATACCTCAAAACCAAGAAATACATTTCAAATACCATTTCAGAGCAATTTACTTTCTTAATGTCACTCCTAAACCCATTTTGCAACTTGAAGTACTTATCTTTTTCACTCACAACTAGACTTTACAGCTTTTTGGTTACCTCAACACCAAGAAATACTTTTCAAAGACCATTTCAGAGCAAGTTACTTTCTTAATCTCACTCCTAAACCCAATTTCCAACTTGAAGTACTTATCTTTTTCACCCAAAACTATACTTTACACCTTTTTTGGTTACCTCAACACCAAGAAATACTTTTCAAAGACCATTTCAGAGAAAGTTACTTTCTTAATGTCCCTCCTAAACCCATTTTCAAACTTTAATTAATTATATTTTTCACCCGAAACTATACTTTAAAACTTTTTGGATAACTCAACACCAAGAAATACTTTTTAAAAAGCATTTCAGAGAAATTTACTTTCATAATGTCCCTCCAAAACCCATTTGCCAACATGAAGTACTTATCTCTGTCACACCCAACTATAATTAACAGCTTTTTGGATACCTCAACACCAAGAAATACTTTTCAAAGACCATTTCAGAGCAAGTTACTTTCCTAATGTCCCTTCTAAACCCATTTTCCATCTTGAAGTACTTATCTTTTTCACCCTAAACTATACTTTACAGCTTTTTGGATACCTCAACACCAAGAAATACTTTTCAAGGATCATTTCAGAGCAAGTTACTTTCTTAATTTCCCTCCTAAACCCATTTTCCAACTTGAAGTACTTATCTTTTTCACCCACAACTATACTTTACATCTTTTTGGATACCTCAACACCAAGAAATACTTTTCAAAGACCATTTCAGAGAAAGTTACTTTCTTAATGTCACTCCTAAACCCATTTTGCAAGTTGAAGTACTTATCTTTTTCACCAACAACTATACTTTACAGCTTTTTGGATGCCTCAACACCAAGAAATACTTTTCAAAGACCATTTCAGATCAAGTTACTTTCTTAATTTAACTCCTAAACCCATTTTCCAACTTGAAGTACTTATCTTTTTCACCCGAAACAATACTTTACACCTTTTTGGTTACCTCAACACCAAGAAATACTTTTCAAAGACAATTTCAGAGAAAGTTACTTTCTTAATATCCCTCCTAAACCCATTTTGCAACTTGAAGTACTTATCTTTTTCACCCGAAACTATACTTTACAGCTTTTTGGATACCTCAACACTAAGAAATACTTTTCAAGAACCATTTCAGAGCAAGTTACTTTCTTAATGTCCCTCATAAACCCATTTTCCAACTTGTAGTACTTATCTTTTTCATCACAACTAAACCTTACAGCTTTTTGGATACCTCAAAACCAAGAAATGCTTTTCAAAGACCATTTCAGAGCAAGTTACTTTCTTAATGTCCCTCCTAAACCAAGTTTACAACTTGAATTAATTATCTTTTTCACTCACAACTATACTTTACAGCTTTTTGGATACCTCAAAACCAAAAAATACTTTTCAAAGACCATTTCACAGCAAGTTACTTTATTAATCTCCCTCCTAAACCCATTTTCCAATATGAAGTACTTATCTTTTTCCCTCACAACTATACTTTACAGCTTTTTGGATACCTCAACACTAAGAAATGCTTTTCAAAGACCATTTCAGAGAAAGTTACTTTCTTAATGTCCCTCCTACGCCCATTGTCTAACTTGAAGTACTTATCTTTTTCACCCTAAACTATACTTTACACCTTTTTGGTTACCTGAACACCAAGAAATACTTTTCAAAAACCATTTCAGAGCCAGTTACTTTCTTAATGTCCCTCCTAAATCCATTTTGCAACTCGAAGTACTTATCTTTTTCACCCACAACTATACTTTACAGCTTTTTGGATACCTCAACACCAAGAAATACTTTTCAAAGACCATTTCAGAAGAATTTAGTTTCCTAGTGACCTTACTAACCCAAAATTCAAACTTGTTTGAATTATATTTTTAAGCGACCACTAAAATATACATATTTTATGTTTACTCATAGCAAGTGAATACTTTAAATTTACCAAATATGAAAAACTTCCTTTCTTATCGTCCCCTTCTAAACCAATTTTCCAACTTGAAGTACTTATTTTTTTCAACCACAACTATAATTTACAGCTTTTTGGATACCTCAACACCAAGAAATACTTTTCAAAGACCATTTCATAGCAAGTTACTTTCTTAATGTCTCTCCTAAGCCCATTTTCCAACTTGGAGTACTTATCTTTTTCACCACAACTAGACCTTACAGCTTTTTGGATACCTCAACACCAAGAAATACTTTTCAAAAACCATTCAGAGCAAGTTACTTTCTTAATATCCCTCCTAAACCCATTTTCCGACTTGAAGTACTTATTTTTTTCATCCGCAACTGTAGTTTACAACATTTTGGTTACCTCAACACTAAGAAATACTTTTCAATGACCATTTCAGAGCAAGTTACTTTCTTAATGTCCCTCCTAAACCCATTTTGCAACTTGAAGTACTTATCTTTTTCACCCACTTTCTCAATGAAAAAGAAATTAGTTTTTAATCAGTTCTATTTTTCCAAATAATATAAAAATTTTCCACTTCGGTTCAGATTTTTCTCAAGGGGATGAAAAAATTTAAAATAATGTTCCAAATTTTCTCAATAAAGTGAAGAAAAGTTTTTGATCTCTTCTGAATTTTACCAAAGAACACGCTCCAATTCTAATTTCTCCAGAGAAAACAAAAATCTTCCAATTCAGTTCTTTATTTCACAAAGACATAAAGAAATTTAAAATTCAATTCTAATTTTTCGGTGGAAGATAGAAAAAGTAATACCAAACTTGGGAATATTTTCCCGGAAGATAAAAAGTTCTTGTTCAATTTAAAATTTTCTCAACGAAGTGAAGAAGAATTTAAGTTCTCTTCTGAATTTTACCAAAGAACACGCTCCAATTCTAATTTCTCCAGAGAAAACAAAAATCTTCCACTTCAGTTCTTTATTTCACAAAGACATAAAGAAATTTAAAGTTCAATTCTAATTTTTCGGTGGAAGATGGAAAAAGTAATACCATACTTGTGAATATTTTCATGGAAGATGAAAAGTTCTTGTCCAATTTAAAATTTTCTCAACGAAGTGAAGAAAAGTTCAAGTTCTCTTCTGAACTTTACCAAAGAACACACTTCAATGCTAATTTCTACAGAGAAAACAAAAATCTTCCACTTCAGTTCTTAATTTCACAAAGACATAAAGAAATTTAAAGTTCATTTCTAAATTTTTCGGTGGAAGATGGAAAAAGTAATACCATACATGTGAATATTTTCCCAGAAGATAAAAAGTTCTAATTCAATTTAAAATTTCCTCAACGAAGTGAAGAAAAGTTCAAGTTCTCTACTGAATTTTACTATAGAACACAATACACTTCTAATTACACCAGAGAAAATAAAAATCTTCCACTTAAGTTCTTTATTTCACAAAGACATAAAGAAATTTAAAGTTCAATTCTAAATTTTTCGGTGGAAGATAGAAAAATTGATACCATACTCGTGAATATTTTCATGGAAGATAAAAAGTTCTAGTTCAATTTACAATTTTCTCAACAAAGTGAAGAAATGTTCAGAAGTTCAGAAGTTCAGAAGTTCTCTTCTGAATTTTCCTAAAGAAGAGAAAAAAGTTAGCTCAATTCTGAATTTTACCAATGAAAATGAAAAAACCTTCCATTTCAGTTCATAATTTCTCAAAGACATAAAAATTTAAATTTCAATTCTAAACTTTTCTGTAGAAGATAGGAAAAGTTATACTATGATTGTGATTATTTTCCAGTGAAGATAATAAGTTCCACTTTAATTCTAATTTTATTAAATTCAGTTCCGATTTTTTGCAAAGAGATGAAAAATTTAAATTGTTTAGTTTAGGTTAGGTTAACTTATCATTAGTGATCATTATTAGTTAAACTAACCTTTTCCGTCGAGTATGGTTAGGTTAGTCTAGATTAATTTAGGTTAAGTTAGGTTAGGTTAGCCTACGTACGCTTCACTTAGGTTAGCTTAGGTCAGGTGAGAGACAGGCAAAAAGTTAGGTGTATGATTAGGTTAGGTTAGGTTAGATTAAGTTAGGTTAGGCTAGGTTAGCCTACGTACGCGCGCGTACGTAGGCTAACTTAACCTAACCTAACTAAAACTCACCTAACTTTATATAACCTAACCTAACATAATCATATACCTAACTCTTCACCTGGCTCTCACCTAACCTAAACTAACCTAAGTGAAGCGTACATGGGCTAACCTAACTTAACTTAACCTAACTTAATCTAACCTAACCTAATCATACTCGCCGGAAAAGGTTAGGTTAACTTATCATGAGCGCTCATGATAAGTTAACCTAACCTTTTCCGGCGAGTATGGTTAGGTTAGGCTAGATTAAGTTAGGTTAGGTTGAGTTAGGTTAGGTTAGCCCACGTACGCTTCACTTAGGTTAGCTTAGGTTAGGTGAGAGACAGGCAAAAAGTTAGGTGTATGATTAGGTTAGGTTAGGTTAGATTAGTTAGGTTAGGCTAGATTAGCCTACGTACGCGCGCGTACGTAGGCTAACCTAGCCTAACCTAACTTAACCTAACCTAACTTAATCTAACCTAACCTAACCTAATCATATACCTAACTTTTTGCCTGGCTCTCACCTAACCGAAGCTAACCTAATTGAAGCGTACGTGGGCTAACCTAACCTAACCTAACCTAACATAATCTATCCTAAACTAATCATACTCGACGGAAAAGGTTAGTTTAAATTATCATGAGCGCTCATGATAAGTTAAACTAACCTAACTTAAAAAATTTAAGTTTTTCATCTCTTTGCAAAAAAATCGGAACTGAATTTAAGAAAATTAGAATTAAAGTGGAACTTTTTATCTTCACTGGAAAATAATCACAATCATAGTATAACTTTTCCTATCTTCTACAGAAAAGTTTAGAACTGAAATTTAAATTTTTATGTCATTGAGAAATTTTGAACTGAAGTGGAAGGTTTTTTCATTTTCATGGGTAAAATTCAGAATTGAGCTAACTTTTTTCTCTTCTTTAAGAAAATTCAGAAGAGAACTTGAACTTTTCTTCACTTCGTTGAGGAAATTGTAAATTGAACTAGAACTTTTTATCTTCCATGAAAATATTCACAAATATGGTATTACTTTTTCTATCTTCCGACGAAAAATTTAGAATTGAACTTTAAATTTCTTTATGTTTTCGTGAAATAAAGAACTTAAGTGGAATAATTTTATTTTCTCTGGTGAAATTAGAATTGTATTGTATTCTTTAGTAGAATTCAGTAGAGAACTTGAACTTTTTTTCGCTTCGTTGAGTAAATTTTAAATTGAACTAGAACTTTTTATATTCCGGGAAAATATTCAAAAGTATGGTATTACTTTTTCCATCTTCCACCGAAAAATTAGAATTGAACTTTAAATTTCTTTATGTCTTTGTGAAATTAAGAACTTAAGTGGAAGATTTTTATTTTCTCTGGAGAAATTAGCATTGAAGTGTGTTCTTTGGTAATGTTCAGAAGAGAACTTGAACTTTTCTTCACTTCGTTGAGAAAATTTTAAATTGGACAAGAACTTATCATCTTCCATGAAAATATTCCCAAGTTTGGTATTACTTTTTCTATCTTCCACCGAAAAATTAGAATTGAACTTTAAATTTCTTTATGTCTTTGTGAAATAAAGAACTGAATTGGAAGATTTTTGTTTTCTCTGGAGAAATTAGAATTGGAGCGTGTTCTTTGGTAAAATTTAGAAGAGATCAAAAACTTTTCTTCACTTTGTTGAGAAAATTTGGAACATTATTTTAAATTTTTTCATCCCCTTGAGAAAAATCTGAACCGAAGTGGAAAATTTTTATATTATTTGGAAAAATAGAACTGATTAAAAACTAATTTCTTTTTCATTGAGAAAGTGGGTGAAAAAGATAAGTACTTCAAGTTGCAAAATGGGTTTAGGAGGGACATTAAGAAAGTAACTTGCTCTGAAATGGTCTTTGAAAAGTATTTCTTAGTGTTGAGGTAACCAAAATGTTGTAAACTACAGTTTCGGATGAAAAAAATAAGTACTTCAAGTCGGAAAATGGGTTTAGGAGGGATATTAAGAAAGTAAATTGCTCTGAAATAGACTTTGAAAAGTTTTTCTTGGTGTTGGTGTATTCAAAAAGCTGTATGATCTGGTTGTGGATGAAAAATATAAGTACTTCAAGTTGCAAAATGGGTTTACGATGAACATTAAGAAAGTAAATTTCTTTGAAATGGTCTTTGAAAGGTATTTCTTGGTGTTGAGGTATCCAAAAAGCTGTAAAGTATAGTTGATGTTTAAAAAGATAAGTACTTCATGTTGAAAAATGGGTTTAGGAGGGACATTAAGAAAGTAACTTGCTCTGAAATGGTCTTTGAAAAGTATTTCTTGGTGTTGAGGTAACCAAAAAGCTGTAAAGTATAGTTGCGGGTGACAAGGATAAGTACTTCAAGTTTGAAAATGGGTTTCGTAGGGACATTAAGAAAGTAACTCTCTCTGTAATGGTCTTTGAAAAGTATTTCTTGGTGTTGAGGTAACCAAAAAGCTGTAAAATATAGTTGTGGGTGTAAAAGATAAGTACTTCAAGTTGCAATATGGATTTAGGAGGGTCATTTAGAAAGTAACTTGCTCTGAAATGGTTTTTGAAAAGTATTTCTTGGTGTTGAGGTAACCAAAAAGGTGTAAAGTATAGTTTCGGGTGAAAAAGATAAGTACTTCAAGTTAGAAAATGGGTTTAGGAGGGACATTAAGAAAATAACTTGCTCTGAAATGGTCTTTGAAAAGTATTTCTTGGTGCTGAGGTATCCAAAAAGCTGTAAAGTATAGTTGTGGGTGAAAAAGATAAGTACTTCAAGTTGGAAAATGGGTTTAGGAGTGAGATTAAGAAAGTAACTTGCTCTGAAATGGTCTTTGAAAAGTATTTCTTGGTGTTGCGGTAACCAAAAGCTGTAAAGTATAGTTGTGAGTGAAAAAGATAAGTAATTCAAGTTGGAAACTTGGTTTAGGAGGGACATTAAGAAAGTAACTTGCTCTGAAATGGTCTTTGAAAAGTATTTCTTGGTTTTGAGGTATCCAAAAATCTGTAATGTATAGTTGTGATGAAAAAGATAAGTACTACAAGTTGGAAAATGGGTTTATGAGGGACATTAAGAAAGTAACTTGCTCTGAAATGGTTCTTGAAAAGTATTTCTTAGTGTTGAGTTATCCAAAAAGCTGTAAAGTATAGTTTCGGGTGAAAAAGATAAGTACTTCAAGTTGCAAAATGGGTTTAGGAGGGACATTAAGAAAGTAACTTTCTCTGAAATGGTCTTTGAAAAGTATTTCTTGGTGTTGAGGTAACCAAAAAGGTGTAAAGTATAGTTTCGTGTGAAAAAGATAAGTAAGTCAAGTTGTAAAATGGGTTTAGGAGTGACATTAAGAAAGTAACTTGATCTGAAATGGTCTTTGAAAAGTATTTCTTGGTGTTGAAGTATACAAAAAGCTGTAAAGTAGAGTTGTGGGATGAAAAGTATAAGTACTTCAAGTTGCAAAATAGGTTTAGGAGGGACATTAAGAAAGTAACTTGCTCTGAAATGGTCTTTGAAAAGTATTTCTTGGTGTTGAGGTATTCAAAAAGCTGTAAAGTGTAGTTGTGGGTGAAAAAGATAAGTACTTCAAGTTGGAAAATGGGTTTAGGAGGGACATTAAGAAAGTAACTTGCTCTGAAATGGTCATTGAAAAGTATTTCTTGGTGTTGAGGTATCCAAAAAGCTGTAAAGTATAGTTGCGGGTGAAAAAGATAAGTACTTCAAGATGGAAAATGGGTTTAGAAGGGGCATTAGGAAAGCAACTTGCTCTGAAATGATCTTTGAAAAGTATTTCTTGGTGTTGAGGTATCCAAAAAGCTGTAAAGTATAGTTGTGGGTGAAAAAGATAAGTACTTCAAGTTGGAAAATGGGTTTAGGATGGACATTAAGAAAGTAACTTGCTCTGAAATGCTTTTTGAAAAGTATTTCTTGGTGTTGAGGTTTCCAAAAAGGTGTAAAGTATAGTTTCGGCTGAAAAATATAAGTACTTAAAGTTAGAAAATGGGTTTAGGAGGGACATTAAGAAAGTAACTTTCTCTGAAATGGTCTTTGAAAAGTATTTCTTGGTGTTGAGGTAACCAAAAAAGGTGTAAAGTATAGTTTTGGGTGAAAAAGATAAGTACTTCAAGTTTGAAAATGGGTTTAGGAGTGAGATTAAGAAAGTAACGTTCTCTGAAATGGTCATTGAAAAGTATTTCTTGGTGTTGAGGTAACCAAAAAGCTGTAAAGTATAGTTGTGAGTGAAAAACATAAGTAATTCAAGCTGGAAAATGGGTTTAGGAGGAACATAAAGAAAGTAAATTGCTCTGAAATCGTCTTTGAAAAGTATTTCTTGGTTTTCAGATATCCAAAAAGCTGTAAGTTATAGTTGTGATAAAAAAGATAAGTACTTCAAGTTGGAAAATGGGTTTATGAGGGACATTAAGAAAGTAACTTGCTCTGAAATGGTCCTTGAAAAGTATTTCTTAGTGTTGAGGTATCCCAAAAGCTGTAAAGTATAGTTTCGGGTGAAAAAGATAAGTACTTCAAGTTGCAAAATGGGTTTAGGAGGGACATTAAGAAAGTAATTTGCTCTGAAATGGTCTTTGAAAAGTATTTCTTGGTTTTGAGGTAACCAAAAATGTGTAAAGTATAGTTTTGGGTGAAAAAGATAAGTACTTCAATTTGGAAAATGGTTTTAGTAGGGAAATTAAGAAAGTAACTTGCTCTGAAATGGTCTTTGAAAAGTATTTCTTGGTTTTGAGGTATCCAAAAAGCTGTAAAGTATAGTTGTGGGTGAAAAAGATAAGTACTTCAAGTTGGAAAATGGGTTTAGGATGGTCATTAAGAAAGTAACTTGCTCTGAAATGGTCTTTGAAATGTATTTATTTGTTTTGAGGTATCCAAAAACCTGTAAAGTATTGTTGTGATCGAAAAAGATAAGTACTTCAAGTTGCAAAATGGGTTTAGGAGGGATATTAAGAAATTAACTTGCTCTGAAATGACTTTTGAAAAATATTTCTTGGTGTTGAGGTATCCAAATCTGTAAAGTATAGTTGTGAGTGAACAAGATAAGTACTTCAAGTTAGAAAATGGGTTTAGGAGGGACATTAAGTAAGTAACTTGCTCTGAAGTTGTTCTGAAAAGTGGATCTGGAAAATAGGTTCTGGAACTTGTTCTGAAAAGATATAATAAAGCCATAAAAAAGTATTAAAAAAATGGAGAGGGGACTCTTTGGGGGGGGGGGGGGGGGGTGGGTGTTTGGGGATCCGGGGGCCCTTGAGGGCCGGGTGGTCTTTTTGGGGCCCCGGGAACCTTTGAGGACCAAGGGGGACCTTTGGGGGTCTGAGGAGGGCGGTTGGGGGATAACATTTCGAAATTTTTACTTTTTAGTTTACTTTTTTGCGGCGCATCCCTGCGGCGCATCCTGCGGCGCTTTCCTGCGGTGCCTCCCTGCGGCGCATCCCCTGCGGCGCTTTCCTGACCCGCGGCGCATCCCAGCGGCACATCCTGCGGCGCTTTCCTGGCCTACGGCGCATCCCGGCAGCGCTTCTCTGGTCCGGGGGACCTTTGGAGGCCGGGGGAGGGCCTTTGGAGCACAGGGAGGGCTTTTGGTGGTCCGGGGGGACAGTTGGTGGCCTGGGGGACATTTGGGGACCGGTGGAGGGCCTTTGGGATCCCGTTGGTCCTTTGGGAGCTCGATGGGCCTTTGGGGGGGCCCGGGGAAGGCCTTTGGGGGTCTGGGTGGGCCTTTGGGGGCGCCGGTGGTCCTTTGTGAGCTTGGGGGGCCTTTGAGGACCGGGGGCTTCCTTCGGGCTTGGTGTAGGAGGAATGGAACCCTTTGGGGTTGGGTTAGAGGACCTCACAACACTGTACAAATGAAACTTGTGTATTATAACGACCACAGAGTTTCACCCTTAAAATCTCTTCAAAAATCATCTTTTAAAATGTCTCTAACTGTTTCGCCGAAATAGTTCCATAACCTGTCTAAAAAAGTTTCGCCCAAATAATCCCTAAACGTAATTCAGCGTGTTCCTTTTGTTTTTGGCATCTCTGCGCTAATGAATTTAAAATTAATAAGAAACCTGATTCCCGCGCTAAAACAATTCATCGCTAAGATGTTTCTTGGAGAATTGTTTCCATGGCCTTTGGCTATTAATATCCTTTGGAGTTCGACCAAAAGAGTTGTTTCCGAGGCAAAGACATTAATGACTTGGATCTATTCCTGGAGAATCGTTTCTAGGTGGAAATTTTTAAAGTCTGACAGATGATGTCATTGGTTGATTGATCTGTCAAGAAAGGGGAATTAATTTGTTGTTTCTAAGGGGAATTATTGATTCACGATAGGTGAATTGAGGTCGACAGCACAGGTGTTCCAAATTCCCCGGGGGGGAAGTTGGGGGCCTGGGGGACATTTGGGGACCGGTGGAGGGCCTTTGGGACCCTGTTGGTCCTTTGGGAGCTCGATGGGCCTTTGGGGGGCCCGGGGATGGCCTTTGGGGGTCTGGGTGGGCCTGTGGGGGCGCCGGTGGCCCGTGGGGCGCTGGGGGGCCCTTTGCGGCCCGGGGGCTTCCTTCGGGGTTGGGGTAGGAGGATTGGAACCCTTTGGGGTTGGGTTAGAGGACCTCACAACACTGTTCAAATGAAACTTGTGTATTATAACGACCACAGAGTTTCACCATTAAATTCTCTTCTAAAATCTCTTCAAAAATCATCTTTTAAAATGTCTCTAACTGTTTCGCCGAAATAGTTCCATAACCTGTCTAAAACAGTTTCGCCCAAATAATCCCTAAACGTAATTCAGCGTGTTCCTTTTGTTTTTGGCATCTCTGCGCTAATGCATTTCAAATTAATAAGAAACCTGATTCCCGCGCTAAAACAATTCATCGCTAAGATGTTTCTTGGAGAATTGTTTCCGTGGCCTTTGGCTATTAATATCCTTTGGAGTTCGACCAAAAGAGTTGTTTCCGAGGCAAAGACATTAATGACTTGGATCTATTCGTGGAGAATCGTTTCTAGGTGGAAATTTTTAAAGTCTGACAGATGATGTCATTGGTTGATTGATATGTCAAGAAAGGGGAATTAATTTGTTGTTTCTAAGGGGAATTATTGATTCACGATAGGTGAATTGAGGTCGACAGCACAGGTGTTCCAATGTCGATGTTGTTGTTTTTGTAAGTGCACGCTCTCAGCGAATGTCATGGTCGATGTTGTTGTTGTTGACACATTGGAAATTTAGGTCATTGACCCCATTAACCACGTGTTCTCCCTAATGACTCTATGCCCATATTTGGTGTGCTGTCACGACTGGCACCCCCTCCTCTACTAATTTCAACCACTTTTTTTGCCAGATTTGCTGCCAGCTCCTAATAAAAATAGCATAACTGCATATGGAGGTCTCTTTCATTGCAAATTATATTCCTGATTTTGCCTCGTTTTCTAAAATATGTATGCCAGAAAACCATGTCAGGAAGAGGAAAGGGTGGAAAAGTGAAGGGAAAGGCAAAGTCTCGTTCAAGCAGGGCAGGTCTCCAATTCCCAGTGGGAAGGATACACCGTCTTCTGAGAAAGGGCAACTATGCGGAGCGAGTTGGTGCAGGCGCACCCATTTACCGTGCAGCAGTGATGGAGTATTTGGCTGCCGAGGTCCTTGAGCTTACTGGTAATGCTGCACGGGACAATAAAAAAATGCGGATCATTCCTCAACACATTCAATCAGCTTGCCATAAGAAACGACGAAGAGGTGAACAAGGTCTTCTCGGGGGTTACCATTGCCCAAGGAGGCGTTTTGCCCAATTTTCAAGCCGTCCTTCTACCAAAGAAGACTGAAAAAGCGGCAAAGGCTTAAATAATTCTAACTTTGGACCTAGGCCCCACCCCCCCCCTTTTCTTTCGTTCATTTTCCTTAATTTTATAGATTTTTCCTTCCCACGTGGTCACAAGCTATATTGTCATTAAATTAATTTGTAGCCCTTAAAAGGGCTGTTGGTTAATTTTGGTTAGGGCCTAGGTCCAAAGTTAGAAATATGTATAACATTTTGTGGTGAAGAAACAGGGTCATATAAAATAAACTTTTTGAATAGGGTTTTTGTTAGTCTAACAAAAACATTTCATCAGTGGGCATCACTCCTGTCTTCACTAATACAGGACTTGGACCTCTATGGCATGGGTGGTGTCATGATGGTGCAAAGCGTCATCGTACTTTACTACGGTACACAAAAAAAGTCCTTACCACGCCGGCTCTTAGACAACTGGCTCGCCGAGGTGGTGTAAAACGTATATCTGGCCTAATTTACGAGGAAACCAGAGGCGTTCTTAAAGTTTTTCTATAAAATGTTATTCTTGATGCTGTCACGTACACAGAGAATGCAAAGAGAAAGACTGTAACTGCCATGGGTGTAGTTTACGCTCTGAAGCGTCAAGGTCGTACATTGTATAGCTTTGGTGGTTAATGGTTTCCAAATGCGTTTTAAATCGTCCCAGTCCCCCTACCCAACGGCCTTTTAAAGGCCAACAAATTTATAAACATTTCCTATTCCAGGTTTTATGAGCCTTTTCTTTGTTGTGCTTTGAAAATGTCATTAAATATTTTTTTTTTCTTTTCGTCTCAGGTGTAATATCTAATTAGAATTATGCAAAGAAATTATCATTGCTTTTTTACTGTATTTAGCTTTTCCTTTCATATTTGAGTAAAGTTTGCATTCTCATAATGGAATTGTTCAAAGAAATAATTGTTGCTATTTAACTGCAAAAGCCCTTTCTTTCATGTTTTGAATAAAGCAAGTAAGAACGGAGGAAAATATGTTGTTACTCTTACCAAATTAACCCTGGACCTTACAATTTGGACGAAAGTATTGCATTAATTATATGCAGTTAATAAAAAAGTATGAAAAACTGGCAAAATTTTAGATAGCAAAGTAATTTTCTTATAAACCGAATCAGGAGTTTCAAACTATAAGAAAAGGCATCCTACTGACTTTAATTTAGAGATTGGACAATAAAAACGGTACTTGTGTACAATATGGTACACACCGCTGTAGACCGTATCAAGGAAACCAGACACGAAACCCGTCAAACGGCTCTTTGCAAGAGATAAATGATTGGAAAACGTGGTTTCTCAATGAGTTTACAATATTTAAACGATTACTTTTTGGGGTTTAGGGGGGGAAAAGGTACCTAGGTTAGGTTAGGTTACGTATTTAATATATGCTATGCCTTACCTCCCACCCCCTCCCTACCCCCTAAAGTGCAAAAATATAGCCCAAATTTGTTTCAAATTTGTTTAACTATTATATATTCATCCTATTTTATTATATTTCATTAGCATTAACCAAACTTGACTTCTGTCGTGTGTACCATATAATGCACAAGTACCATACAAACAAATGGACTTTTATAGCTGGTACTCACTATTGAAATTTCAAGTCCTTGAATAATTTCGGAGACCACACCGAAATTTTACCACTGATGACGGTCACTGTATATGTGACCGAAATATCTGGTATTTTTGTGAATTTCTATCACTGTTATTAAAAAACACTGTCTATTAAAAGGATTTTATCCCTATTTGAACTTTTATTCAAGTCCTTGAAAGTCCATTATCCTTCTTATCCCATGCCTCAAAAAGACTTTTATTCTCATATGGAACATATTATATTTATTATCCTTTTCTTTTTTTTTTTTTTTGTTGGCAAAAGGGTAACTTGAGTTTCTAAGCATAATATATATTAAGCAAATGCTTTGCGTTTAAAAGAAGGAAAAAAAAAAACTAAGCATTGAACATATTGGTTATTCCCAGCACTACTTTTGACCTTTTGAAATACAAGACTCCATAAGCATTAAAAGCCTTTGCTTCGAAAAAAAAACATCCGAGATTCTTTGATTCATCTTTATCATTTTTTAAACTCTCGTGCTAGAGGGATCCTGGTAAAAAAAAAAAAAAAAAAAAAAAAAAAAAAAAAAAAAAAAAAATCAGAGATGCTTGCTCTGAGAAGCTTCCCTGTCCTCTTTATATCCTCGCTGTACCACCACTGATACAGATTTATATACAAAAACCTAAAAAGCAGCCATAATTTACTTACTTATTCATATAAATGTAAAGATTTTTAATCTGTCGGATTGTTATCTTTATTATTTTATTTTTTTTTGTGTTAATTAGGCTAGCTTGTAATTCCTATTGTTAGTTTTTAGGCAAAAGTCGAAAATATACTGGAATAAAGGACATTTCTCAGGTTTCAAATAATTCTGTTTCAAGTGGTAGGTATATTGAACATTTTATATATATTGTGATCGAAACAAATAAAAGCAGTTTACTTCCATTTTGCAACCGCTTTCCTCTCCCCCACGCATCTTGCAAACCATAAGACACTATTTCTGTTTTTGTAAATTTAATACTATAAATCAAATACATTTATTTTCATAAACATACAAATTTAAAACGCAATCCTCCAAATTTTTTATCGTTTCTTATTTCTTTATCTTCTGTTTTTTTAGTTTGTGTGTTAGAATTAATATAAATACTAATTTGAAAAAGAACATGAATCTATCTGACATTTCTGAAAGCACTTTTACTTAATTTTAATAGTAAAAAATAAAAAGTTGAAGTCAAGAATGTAAATTCCTAGTAGAAAGGCGTTTTTTAGGATTGAACACTAGTTTTGACGGATTTTCACTATTCAATTCTAATTTGATGTAAAATTATCAAGGATAAATCAATTAAAAAAATATGTACGTATAGAAGAATGATATGCTTATCCTCTAACATAAATTTTATTCCTCAAAATCCCACCTCCTAATGAAAAATGAGAATAAAGTCATTCTAAACAAACACAAGTGCTGCCCAAATTCCTTAGCTCGCACGCAGAGAGAATGTTAACCCGGGTACGGCGGTTTCGGGAACTATAATAGTAAAACTTCGAAAATAAGCATGCAATCGAGATTTAGTCGCATAAGTGACAAAGAGAATATTGAGAGGAATTTGAAATGTCTGAAGTGGCACCGACATCTGTAGAATCCAAGAGCTTGGCTTCAACAGACAAGAAGGAAAAGAAAGCAAAGGCTCCAAAACCAGCTAAGGCTGCAAAACCTAAAGGGGATAAAAAGTCCAAAACACCAGCAAACCACCCAAAATACACGGAAATGATCACCAAATTCATTGCTGACCTGAAAGAACGTGGGGGATGTATCAGTCAAGCTATTCTAATATACATACGGGAAAAGGGTCAGTTTGTAAATGATTCATCTGGGGTGAATATGCATATTAAACAAGCTTTGAAGCTTTACCTTGAAAATGTACTTGTTATTTATCCAAAAGGTACTGGCGTAACTGATTCTTTCAAGCTTGCAAAGCCTGTCAAGGCCTAAAAACCCATGTCTGCAAAGTCAGCCAAGCCCACAGCTAAGAAAGCCTCAGTCAAGAAAACAGCCACACCTACTACAGTTAAAAAGTCAACTTCAGCCAAAAAGGTTACCAAGCCTATGGCTAGCAGCAAGAAACCTGTAAAGGTTTCCAAGAAACTCACTGTTGCCAAAAAAGCCGTACCAGCAAAGAAATCACCAACCCTGAAGATGCCGTCTAGCAAACAGGCTCCCGCCAAGACCGGGTAATATAAAAAGACCTGAGCCAATACCTCATCAACAAATGTAGTAAAATACGATGGGAGAATACTAGACCACCCCGCAATGGTCATGTCTCTCAACGATACCACACGAAGCTAGATAGTTTCTGTTCAGAAAGTTACAATTATAATAAATTCCATGTTGTAGTTCTAATTCATCAGGGTAAAGCTAATAAATAATAGTCACACTCCTACCTATCGTTAGTTTCTAATGGATTTTTGTAAATATGTCAATTAAAGTAAGAACCGTTCCATACTCCTGTATAAGATTTCCGTTATTCACGTAAGGGTAGAAGCTCATTATCAATTAGGTACCTATTATACTCCTCAACATACAAGGTCGCCTACAGCGGGTTGGAGACGTGCCTTCGTGGGGGCTAAGGTTCTATTTTTTTGTATAAAAGATATAATCAGCTTGGTGCTATTAAAATAAGGAACCGGAATTTGTTTTAGAATATTATTTTACTTGGAAAAAGAGAAAAAAAAATCAAAATAATTAAAAAATGCCAAAATCACCCAGTGGTCCCAGGCGGTCATCCTTCACAGTACTGACCGGGCCCGACGTTGTGTGACTTCAAGGATCTGACGAGTCTGGGTACTGTCAACGTTGTAGGGCAGTGGTTTGAAGGAGATGGGTATCAGATGGCAGGTATGTCCGAAAAACCGAATTGAACTCACCAGACTAATTATAGTGTATAGAATAAATGTTGTCAGTATAAGTTAGGTCATAAGTACTGAACTCCGTGGGCTTCATTGTTTTTAACATCTTTTTATTCTGAAACAAAATTGCAAGCAACAAAAATGTTTCTACCATCAATGATATCTCTACCCTTGCTGAATTTAAACTAAGCGCGTAATCGTCCGTAATAGTCATTTTTAAGATTTGACTGTGCATTCAATATGTATTTCTAATGTATACTTTGAGAGCATATAACGCGTCGTGCTTGTATGTGCTTTATCATTTCTTCTGAGCGAGGGTCCTAAGATTATTAGTGAGTGGTTTTTTCTAGCATTTATTGGTTTTTAAGGACAATCTATAAACAAACTACTTACTTAAACTTATCAAAGCTATCCGTCTTAGATTTTAATAATATTGACCTGGGTTCAAAAGAAAAAGAAAGGAAAATTCTCTCCCCCGCCAACAGACCCTAAGTTCGCGGGTGGCCGCGATACATTTGAAAGCCCCCCACCCCCCCCCCTTTTCTTTCGTTAAGTTTCCTTAATTTTAGCTCTTGTTAAGGCAACAGGGGGATCATTAGAGATGTTCAGGATATTAAATGTGCGAAATTAAAATTGATTGGTTTTAAGTTTTTTTTTGGCCTATTAAAAACTTGTGAAATAAATACTAAATTTCAGAAATTTAAGACTTATTGTGGCGCATGTCGTATTTTCAGGATTTACAAACTCAACATATTGAACTTTTAAACCCCTAGAGGAGCTTGTTCAGTTCTTCGTTGTTTCTAATGGCAAGCTGAAGGTGACGAGGAATGATACGCGTTTTTTTTATTGTCCCATGCAGCATTACCAACAAGCTCAAGGACCTCGGCAGCCAAATACTCCATCACTGCTGCAAGGTAAACGGGTGCGCCTGCACCAACTCGCTCCTCATAGTTGTCCTTTCTCAGAAGACGGTGTATCCTTCCCACTGGGAATTGGAGACCTGCCCTGCTTGAACATGAATGTGTCAGTCCCTTCACTTGACCACCCTTTCCTTTTCTTAACATGGCTTCTAGGATACAAATTTCACTTGGACACATGTCAGGAACATATATCAATGACCTCTGTTGTTGAAAAGCTAGAGCGCCATCAGTTTATACTCCAGCCGACGATCTCAGTTCCTCTGACGTCAAGGTCGTACATTGTATGGCTTTGGTGGTTAATGGTTTCCAAATGCGTTTTAAATCGTCCCAGTCCCCCTACCCAACGGCCTTTTTAAAGGCCAACAAAATTATAAACACTTCTTAGCCCAGGTTTTATGAACCTTTTCTTTGTTGTGCTTTCAAAATGTCAGTAAATAGTTTTTTTTTCTTTTCATCTGAGGTGCAATATCTAATTAGAATTATGCAAAGAAATTACCATTGCTATTTTACTGTATTTAGCTTTTCCTTTCATATTTGAATAAAGTTTGCATTTTCACAATGGAACTGTTCAAAGAAATAATTGTTGCTATTTAACTGCAAAAGCCCTTTCTTTCATGTTTGAATAAAGCAAGTAAGAACGGAGGAAAATATGTTCCTACTCTTACCAAATTACCCCTGGACCTTGCAATTTGGACGACAGTATTGCATTAATTATATGCAGTTAACAAACAAGTATGAAAAGCTGGCAAAATTTTATGGTTTTTAGGGCAAGGGTTTTAAGTTATACCCTGGGGGCATATAAACAAGTATGAAAAGCTGGCAAAATCTTAGGGTTTTTAGGGCAAGGGTTTTAAGTTATGCCCTGTTGACATATAAGGTTTTTATAGAAGGCGTTGTCGTAGAAACTTCAAAAAAGGCTCATTCGATTGGAAATTCAAAGGGCTAGAGCCCTTTTTAATAGTCGAAAGCTATTGGAGGGCGACTAGCCCTCCCCCCCCCACGCCTATCATTCCCCCAAACACACACAATCAAAATTTTGAGATAGCCATTTTGTTCAGCGTAGTTGATTTCCAGACAGAAAATATCTTTTTGAGGAGGACACTCCCCAACAACCTTCAGGGCACGGGTTATAAGTTATGTCCGGGGGGCATATAAGGTTTTTATAGAAGGCGTTGTCGTAGAAACTTCAAAAAAGGCCCATTCGATTGGAAATTCAAACGTCTAGTTTTAATAGTCGAAAGTGATTGGAGGGCAACTAGCCCCCCCCGCCCATCAATCCCCCAAAAACATCCAATCAAAATTTTGAGATCGCGATTTTGCTCAGCTTAGTTGATTTCTAGATATAAAATATATTTTTGAGGAGGACACTCCCCTACAACCCTCGTGGCAAGGGTTTTAAGTTTTGCCCTGGGGGCATATAATGTTTTTATAGAAGGTATTGCCGTAGAAACTTCAAGAAAGCCTCATTCGATTAGAAATTTAAAGAGCTAGTGTCCTTTTTAATAGTCGAAAGTGATTGGAGGGCAACTAGCCCCCCCCCTACCACGCCCATCATTCCCCCAAACACATCCAATCAAAATTTTGAGATAGGCATTTTGTTCTGCGTAGTTGTTTTCCAGATAGAAAATATGTTTTTGAGGAGGAAAATCCCCCACAACCCTCGGGGCAAGGGTTTTAAGTTATGGCATGGGGGCATATAAGGTTTTTATAGAAGGCGTTGTCATAGAAACTTCAAAAAAGGCTCATTTGATTGGAAATTCAATGGGCTAGTGCCCTTTTTAATAGTTGAAAGTGATTGGACGGTAATTAACCCCCCTCTCATGCCCACCTTTTCATAGGCAGCGCGGTAGCGCTGCCTAAGTAAAGAACGATGTGGGCATAATGTGTTGTTTTTGGTTTTTTTTCTCCATACCTGGGCACTTCGTATCGTAGGAGTCGTCGTAGAAACTTCGAAAAGGGCTCACTCGATTAGAAATTAGAGTGGCTAGTGTTCTTTTTAATAGTCGAAAGTGATTGGAGGGCAACTAGCCCCCCCACCCACAACATTCCCCCAAACAAATCCAATCAAAATTTTTAGATAGCCATTTTGTTTAGCATAGTTGATTTCCAGATAGAAATAATGTTTTTGAGGAGGACACTCCACCAGGACCCACAAGGCAAGAGTTTTAAGTTCTGGCCTGGGGGTAACTAAGGTGTTTATAGAAGGCATTGTCGTAGAAACTTCAAAACAGGCTCATTCAATGAGAAATTCAAAGGGGTAGTACCCTTTTTAATAGTCGAAAGTGATTGGAGGGCAACTAGCATCCTCTCCACGCCCATCATTCCCCCAAACACATCCAATCAAAATTTCGAGAAAGCCATTTTTTTCAGCGTAGTTGATTTTCAGATAGAAAATATGTTTTTGAGGAGGACACTCCCCAAAACCCTCAGGGCAAGGGTTTTAAGTTATGCCCTGGGGGCATATACGGTTTTTATAGAAGTTTTTGTCGTAGAAATTTCAAGAAAGGCTCATTCGACTAGAAATTCAAAGGGCTAGTGCCCATTTTAATAGTCGAAAGTTTTTGAGGGAAACTAGCCCCCCTCTCACGCCCACCTTTTCATAGGCGGTGCGGTAGCGCTGCCAAAGTAAAGAACGATGTGGGCATAATGTGTTGTTTTTTGGGTTTCTTTCTCCATACCTGGGCACTTCGTATCGAAGGAGTCGTCGTAAAAACTTCGAAAAGGGCTCACTCGATTAAAAATTGGAGTGGCTAGTGTCCTTTTTAATAGTCGAAAGTGATAAGGTTTTTATAGAAGGTGTTGTCGTAGAAACTTCAAAACAGGCTCATTCAATTGGAAATTCAAAGGGCTAGTACCCTTTTTAATCGTCGAAAGTGATTGGAGGGCAACTATCCCCCCCTCCCATGTCCATCATTCCCCCAAACACATCGAATCAAAATTTAGAGAAAGCCATTTTGTTCAGCGTAGTTGATTTCCAGATAGAAAACATGTTTTTGAGGAGGACACTCCCCTACAACCCTCAGGGCAAGGGCCAGGGGGCATTTAATGTTTTTATAGAAGGCGTTGTCGTAGAAACTTCAAAAAAGCTCATTCGATTGGAAATTCAACGGGCTAGTGCCCTTTTTAATAGTCGAAAGTGATTGGAGGGCAATTAGCCCCCCCCCCATCATTCCCCCAATCACATCCAATAAAAATTTTTAGATAGCCATTGTGTATAGGGTAGTTGATTTCAAGATATAAAATTTTTTTTTGGGGAGGAAAATCCCCTACACCCCTCAGGGCAAGGGTTGTAAGTTATGCCCTGGGGGCATATAAGGTTTTTATAGACGGCGTTGTCGTAGAAACTTCAAAACAGGCTCATTCGATTGGAAATTCAAAGGGTTAGTACACTTTTGAATAAACGAAAGTGATTGGAGGTCAACTAGCCCCTCCCCACCCCATCATTCCCGAAATACATCCAATCAAAATTTTGAGATAGCCATTTTGTTCAGCGTGGTTGATTTCCAAATAGAAAATATGTTATTGAGGAGGACACTCCCACACAACCCTCAGGGCAAGGGTTTTAAGTTATGCCCAGGGGGCATATAATGTTTTTATAGAAGGTGTTGTCGTAGAAACTTCAAAAAAAGCTCATTCGATTGGAAATTCAAAGGGCTAGTGCCCTTTTTAATAGTCAAACGGGAGGGCTACTAGCCCCCCATGCCCATTATTCCCCCAAACACATCCAATAAAAATTTTGAGATAGCCATTTTGTTCAGTGTAGTTGATTTACAGATAGAAAATATGTTGCTTAGTGTTTATGTTTTAATCTATTGTTTTAACTTTTCATTTCATTTCCGTAACTCTTAAATACTTTCCCCAACAGAACTACACGCATAGGTTGGCATTTGTCGGGGGGAGGCATAGACTCAAGAATTTGTTACCTTTTATGTTTGTATGTACTGTGCACCAATCTTACGCAAAGTTATTCAGCTACGCATTATATTTTTTTTAATTTGTCGTGAAAAATAGGCTTATACAAACATGACAAGTTTTCCTTGTCCTTACATTCAAATATAAAATGTGTGAACTGATTTAAAAACCGTGACACTTTTGTAATACATTTTTAAATAATCCGGGTCGCAGCGGTAGCTAGCAACCTATTAAAAGACGATCCTTGGGCAATGGTAACCCCCGAGAGGAGCTTGTTCAGTTCTTCGTCATTTCTAATGGCAAGCTGAAGGTGACGAGGACTGCTACGCGTTTTTTTATTGTCCCGTGCAGCATTACCAGTCAGCTCAAGGACCTCGGCAGCCAAATACTCCATCACTGCTGCAAGGTAAACGGGTGCGCCTGCACCAACTCGCTCCGTATAGTTGCCATTTCTCTGAAGGCGGTGTATCCGTCACACGGGGACTTGGATAACTGCATTGCTTGAACAGGAATGTACATGCCACTTTACTTTTACACCCTGTCATTTTCCTGGAATGGTTTCTAGGATACGAATTTTACTTGGACACTAATCAGGAACAAATATAAATGACGTCTGATCTTGAATAGCTAAAGCGCAAACAATTTATACTCCAGCCGACGAACTCAGTTCCTCTGACAAAAAATCTGTGCGCGAACTCAAGCTTGTATAAAAACGGGTTGTAACTTGTAAACGCTATTCATTTGATGATTGGGTTTTGTCAAGACTTCATTTAAAATGGCTCCAAAAACTTCAGGAAAAGCAGCAAAGAAAGCTGGTAAGGCGCAGAAAAATATCAGTAGAACTGATAAGAAACGAAAGACGAAGGTAAACTACGCCATTTACATTTACAAAGTTCTCAAGCAAGCGCACCCCGACATCAGTGTTCCTAGTAAGGCAATGAGCATCATGAATAGCTTTGTCAGCGATATCTTTGAAAGGATTGCCGCAGAAGCCTATCGTCTAGCTCTTTACAACAAGAGGTTCACCATCACTAGCAGAGAGGTTCAAACTGCTGTGAGGCTACTCCTACCCGGGGAATTTACCAAGCACGCTGTTAGTGAAGGCACTAAAGCTGTAACAAAATACACAAGCTCCAAATAAGGGATTTTCCCCGACTATTACCACCCAATCAGCCGGGCCCTCCCAAACAGCCCTTTTAAGGGCTACCACCTTATTTTAAATGCTCTCAAAATACTTTCATTGCTCCTAGCTTTGTGAATGCTAATGAATTAAAACAAAATATGATGAAAATACAATACTTTAGTAACAAAATTATGAAAACCAGCACAAAGAATTATGGAAGCATATTTTCCTCCGTTCTTACTTGCTTTATTCAAAACATGAAAGAAAGGGCTTTTGCAGTTAAATAGCAACAATTATTTCTTTGAACAATTCCATTGTGAAAATGCAAACTTTATTCAAATATGAAAGGAAAAGCTAAATACAGTAAAATAGCAATGGTAATTTCTATTCATAATTCTAATTAGATATTGCACCTGAGACGAAAAGAAAAAAAAATATTTACTGACATTTTGAAAGCACAACAAAGAAAAGGCTCATAAAACCTGGACTAGGAAATGTTTATAAATTTGTTGGCCTTTAAAAGGCCGTTGGGTAGGGGGACTGGGACAGTTTAAAACGCATTTGGAAACCATTAACCACCAAAGCCATACAATGTACGACCTTGACGCTTCAGAGCGTAAACTACATCCATGGCAGTTACAGTCTTTCTCTTGGCATGCTCTGTGTAAGTGACAGCATCAAGAATAACATTTTCTAGAAAAAACTTTAAGAACGCCTCTCGTTTTCTCGTAAATTAGGCCAGATATACGTTTTACACCACCTCGGCGAGCCAGTCTTCTAATAGCCGGCTTGGTGATTCCTTGGATATTGTCACGAAGAACTTTGTGACCTCCTTTTCCAAGCCCCTTTCCTCCTTTTCCTCTTCCTGTCATATTTAATTCAATATCGTAACAAACAGCTGTAAAGATTTTGTCAGACTAACAAATTTCCTTGAAAACCCGTTTATTTTATATGACAAAAGTTCTTCCCCACAAAATGTTATAAATAATTATAGAAGTGGAGAGAGGCCCACCAAAAAAGTCACACCAGGAAAATTTCAGTTATCAAACGTATTATAAGTACAATATCTAAGTTTCAACCAGTGTCAGTAACCAACTCAAAAATTCTGGGCCCTGACATTAAGAAAAGGGGGGGGGGGTGGGGTAGATTAAAACAGCGTGAATTAATGCCGCATGTTGCGCATTGTCATTAGAATTATTTATTAGGATTGAGTTTACATGTTTAACCCCTACTCCTAGTTCATATGGTAACCACGAGTAGTTACAGTACAGTTGGTCTTCGTTGCTCAATTAAAGCAGAAGGTGACGAGGAATGAGACGCGATTTTTTATTGTCCCGTGCAGCATTCCCAGCAAGCTCAAGGACCTCGGCAGCCAAATACTCCATCACTGCTGCAAGGTAAACGGGTGCGCCTGCACCAACTCACTCCGCATAGTTGCCCTTTCTCAGAAGACGGTGTATCCTTCCCACTGGGAATTGGAGACCTGCCCTGCTTGAACGGGACTTTGCCTTTCCCTTCACTTTTCCACCCTTTCCTCTTCCTGACATGGTTTTCTGGCATACATATTTTAGAAAACGAGGCAAAATCAGGAATATAATTTGCAATGAAAGAGACCTCCATATGCAGTTATGCTATTTTTATTAGGAGCTGGCGGCAAATCTGGCAAAAAAAGTGGTTGAAATTCCACACAAAATAAGCTGAATCCAGACAGCTTATGAATTTCTTTCTTTGAAGGTGTAGTTGTGTCTTTGGGATCAAACATATTTCTTGTGTTAGAATTTCTACAGATGAAATATATTGTAAAATTTTAATAATTAGTTTTGCTTATTTATTTGAAAGTTTCAACGTGGCAATACTGACGAAAATGTGAAAATGCCATAATAACTTCATAAATTTTGAAACAACCAAAAGAAAAATCTTAGAAAATCTTTTTTTTCAGGAATGAATAGAATTAAGGTTTGTTCAGGGAGGCAATTTTTTTTTTATTTTGATTTCCTTAGTGCTTTAATGGCGTGGGAGCTGGAACGGTTGGAAATTTTTTTACTGCCCAAAGCAGCTGTCCAGCACCTAGTCAAAATGCCTTCAATTCCAAGATTGTCCAATATGATTGCATTGACTATATTACAAAATGAAAGCATTTTATTTATCTCTATACTTTCTATTTTTTTTTACAGATGTTTTGGCCCCCCCTTCTCACATAGAGACCCTTTCCGTAACATTTTTGGTACTTTCAATTTTTTTAATTTGCTAAAATATTACTTTTGGTCTCTGAAACGACGATGTAAAGCACTTTGTTTCTTCAATTTATCTGCGTCTATATGAAAAAGCAATTGCATGTAGCAAGACAAGAACACATTATGCAAAGACTTTGAAATCAACTTCGAAGGAGATTTCCAAGATCTGACCAAAAAATGAAAATGGTAGTAACTATAAATGCAATAAATTTTAATTTTAAAAACATACAATATTTAATATACAAGATAATTTTCGACAGGGGTGCATGTCCCTCCTAGATATTTTGCATATTTAGATTTTGAATACTGCTTATTTTCGCAATTAAAAAATACTTTTTTAGTATTTTCATTGAAGGAGATTGGTAAACAACAAAATTGCCCTGAAACCTCCTAATTTTTGGAAACTAGATTTTTCTGAATTGGCAACCCCCTGATCGTCCATAAAATACGGAGTTTGAAAAAACGTTTAAATAGTCGTATGTTATCAGTCAGAACTCATTAGTAAGATACCATAAGCCTATGTAGATTCAAGTACTTGGAATGAAATATGCATTTCATTGTCGTAGTTAAAGGTCGCATACGATATTTTTTACACTTCCGAGGTATGTCAAAAAGCCAGTACTTGGCTGTTCTCAAAGGGAAGATGAGCAGGGTAATGTAGATCAGGAGGATGAAAGTAGGATTAGGCATACATCGTCCTGCTGATCCTCCCTCTGAGAACAGCTTAGAAAACGGTTTCGATCTTAGAAGTGTAAAAACCTCATATGCAACCTTTTGGGATGATAGTGACTAATTATTTCTTATGCGTTACGTAGCCTTAGAATGAATAATTGGCAATTGCTTAAACAGATCTTAAGCTGTTTCTCCGGCTAGCTCTCCTCTGTTAAAAGTTGTCAAGTTGATTTACAACCTGAAAAATAATAATAATTGAAAAGGCTCGTAGTTGAAGTGATGCTCTGATTAAAATAAAGTAACCGCTCGAAAATTTTGTGTCAAAAGAGCTTTGACAGTTTTAAGCTTATTTCAGGTGTTGATAACCATATAAGGACGCATAATCAAGGCATGATTTGAGATAACAAAAATGAATTATGTCTATTTTTATTTTGGGGGGGGGGGGGGTAGGGGGAATGGTGGATTCAGAATGATTTATATACAATTGTAGATTTACGGATACAATCTGCTCTAAGTTTGGATGCCTCAGCTCATGGCGCAGACAGCAATAGAAGATACGCTCGCGGAGGTTGCGGTCCTTTTCTCTGGAATCTAAAGCATTATGTGGTTCTATAATTTCTTAGGTTTCCAATGTAATTTATATATATATTAGTCGTTTTCCAACCCCCCCCCCCCCCATTCCTTAAAGACACTCCTGGATTCATACTTGTTCAGTAGAAATAGTTATCAAAATATACGCCAAATATCTCTTAAATGATGGATCGTTGAAAATGAACAGAAATGATTGTTTATTGATTAAATTATTTTCTAGCTTGAAAGCTGAACCGAAATTGGAAAGCACTGACTATCCTCCAACAAACACATATCATAATCAGTTACCTCAGAATCTGTCATTGGGTGGTAGGCTACCCAGCCTCCCCCCAAATCACTATAATCAAGATTCTATAGATCAAAGGCATTATGGATTAAATGGTACACGGCTAGACGATGGAAGATATGATCCAAGACTGCATAATCCAAGAGATAGCTCAGGTATTTTTGCTGTTCTTATGAAGCTAAGTTGTGATAGAAAGCGACAAATTTTGTCAATTGAAGTCGCTGTATGAATTCCAGCTGATTTGTCTGATTGAAGGCGAAGCTCTCTAATGTTTTCCTAGAATATTTATTGGAAAGAAAAGCCTTTTGAAGACCTATCTAAGACAGAATATAAATAGCACAGTTTTAAAGACGCGCTATATATATATATATATATATATATATATATATATATATATATATATATATATATATATATATATATATATATATATATATATATATATATATATATATATATATATATATATATATATATATATATATTCAAACTTCTTTTAAAATTTTCAGGTATTTCTCTAACTTCAATTAACACATTAGAATTGATGATGAGACATCTGAAATATTTTTGCAGTTTACATAATAACTAACTATATCTAGTACGATTCAAAGAGTAGAATTTGTGCTCAAACACTTAAAAAATTTCTCCATTTCATATAATAATCACTTTTTATAAAAGTAATTCTTTAAAGTAAACAAATGTATTTTGTGCGGTAGAGTTCGTTCCTTACTATGAATTTTAAGCAAATGGATAACATAAATATATATATATATATATATATATATATATATATATATATATATATATATATATATATATATATATATATATATATATATATATATATATATATATATATATATATATATATATATATATATATATATATATATATATATATATATATATATATATATATATATATATATATATATATATTTATGTTATCCATTTGCTTAAAATTCATAGTAAGGAACGAACTCTACCGCACAAAACAAAATACATTTGTTTACTTTAAAGAATTACTTTTATAAAAAGTGATTATTATATGAAATGGAGAAATTTTTTAAGTGTTTGAGCACAAATTCTACTCTTTGAATCGTACTAGATATAGTTAGTTATTATGTAAACTGCAAAAATATTTCAGATGTCTCATCATCAATTCTAATGTGTTAATTGAAGTTAGAGAAATACCTGAAAATTTTAAAAGAAGTTTGAATTTCTCTCAGGTTGGATTGACTCATTACGACACTTTATTTGCAAAATATTACATATTAAATTAAAATAGTATTTTCAAAAAAACTTATTAAGGGTGCCCAATTTCCTGTGCTGGAATTGCAACCTGGGAACTCTTTAAAAAGTATAAAGTAACAAAAAAGGATAAATGCTTACGCAAAGAAGCTATAATAAAGAACGATATCTTGCCTATACTCAAGTTTATAGACTATTTAATTATAGTATAGGTTAGTAATGTATATCCGGGTTGCAGCGGTAGCTAGCAACCTAGTAAGAGACGATCACGTCCAATGTTAAGAAATATAAAAACCCATAGCTCCTAAAGCAGGAGTCAGATCAAAACAAAAAGTACACCATTAGAACCGCCTTGTCCGAAACCCCTGTATAGGAAACTTTCTGTCCCTTGGCTTGAACAGCAAGGGAAATTATATTGGCTTGAAAATCGAGAAAATTGACTTTAACCACGTTATTCTCCCCAAACGAGATATTTTTTCTTTTTTTTTCTTTTTTGTATCCAGAGATAGCTTGGCACTGGAACATCGTAGAGGGTTGTTCAATAGCTCATTTTAAAGGAAATTAATTGGGTTAAAAATCTATAGTAACTAAAATAAATTATTTCTAAAAGAGAATAAATTTTTCCAATAAAAACTGTATTTTTAATGCAGTGACGTCATAATTACTATATAAGAAATGTCAAAACTGTAAATGGTCTCATTCATGAATACATAATGGTTAGATCAAAGCAAGCTACACACAAGTTAAAAAATCAGTACTAAAAAATCAAGAAAAGTGGCAGCTACTACAACATTCTGCCTAAACGGGGTATTTTTTTCTCTTTTCTTTGTTTCCAGTATACTAAACGGGATTTTTCCACCAAAAACTGCATTTTGATGTCTTTTCACACTGCAGTCTTTCAAACATAATCGTATACCAGCGGTAAGAATTGAACCCACGCCTCTGAAGAGACTGGTGGCTAACACCAGTGCCTTGGACCACTCAGCCAGGCTGCCTCTCATAAATAAATATATATGTGAATTTGGGTTGCAGCAGTAGCTAGCAACCTAGTAATAGACGATCAGTCCAATGCTAAGAAATATAAAAACCCAAAACTCCTAAAAATAGAGTCAGATCAAAACAAAAGTACATCATTAGAAATACCTTGTCTGAAACCCTACTAGATAAATAATGAACGTCATCATAGTTTTATATTAGAGCTATGACGTGAATAGAGTGACGTCATAATTAGTATATAAGGAAAGAAAAAACTGAAAATTCTCTCATTCTTGATTAGAATAATGGTTAGATCAAAGCAGGCTATACGCAAGTTGAAGAAAGAGTACTACACAAACAACAGAGATAGTAACTTGAAAAGAAAAAAGCAAAGGTATTCAACCGACCAGGTGTATCGAGAAGTAATAATTGAGAGAGCAAAACAAAGGTATTCAACCGACCAGGCGTATCGAGAAGTAATCAAACAAAACAGCAAGATGTGTTATCACAATGATGAAGATTATAGACATGCAAAAATTCAGACAGCCAAACAAAAGATCAAGGAACGGTATGGTAATGATGAACATTACAGAGAAGCAAGAATTGAGCAGGCTAAACAAAAGATCAAGGAGCGTTATCACAATGATAAACTTTATAGAGAAGCAACAATTGAGCAGGCTAGACAAAAGAGCAGGGAACGGTATGATAATGATGAAGATTACCGAAACAAACATAAGAAAAAAGTTGCTACCAGAATAATGGGTAGATACTGGGGTGACAAAAGCTATAATGAAAAAATTAAATTCTCTGCGGGGTTGTACCGAAGAACGCATAAGGACAAAGGGAAAAATTACATTCAGAAATATAAGAAGATGGCAAAAATGCAGGCTGATCTTCGTAAATTGAGAAACATTTTACGCATGTTTTACCAGGATCACGAAAAGTATTCAAAATTACAGATTAAAATTCTCTTTGAAAGAGCGGATGCTGTTGAAAAGTCGGCTAGAAATTCCTTGGCAAAGCTTCATAGTAATATCCAAAAGAAATGTTGTCAGTTTAATGAAAAGCTTCCAAGGTATGGATTGGCAACTGCGGAACAGTTTACAGATGCAATGGAAAATGTTCGACAACACAGTGAATATACGGAGGCGTACTTCTTTGAAAATTCGTATATTAATTTTGGAAGGAGCAATTGCAGTTTATGTAGCAGCAATAAAAACATATATACAAGCATACCTATCAACAGCGAAGGAAAAGCAATGTTTTTCAATTATGGCGAAAACGAGCCTGTTAGGGTTATTAGTAAATGTGTTTGTAAGACTAATGATTTAGAACAAATTCCTGGAACACCGACTCAAGAAAAAAGCATTTCTAACTGTGTTTTAAACAGTTCTTTTAGTTCTACTGAATATTTGGCAAAAAATTCTCTGTGTAGTAGAAAAAACTGTCCTGAAAAGTACGAGACAACTATTGAAGAATGCTCTGAATCTAGATCTGACAAGGAAATTATGATGGCTGAAGTCACCTATAACAATCTGAGTAAACATTCAAAACCAAAAATTGGGCAGCAGGTAACTTGGCAATGTCACCCTGATATCTGCAAGCTCTATCCGACGGATATTGAATTATGTCAAATTCTTTTTGATATCCTTGAAAATAATATAGCATTAAAATTTTCAACTGACAAAGTGGTTAATTTCTACCTTGGCGGCTTGGATTATTGTGAAATCAATTACAGGGACACAAGAAAGCATGGGCATTCGTTATACTGTAGCCCAAATGAGGGATGTCAGAGCTATTTGCGTTCTCTAAGGGCACTAGTTCCACATTTTCCTGTCTTGAACTGTTTCATTAATAGCGTATATAAGGCAGTATCAAAATGTAAGATTATACAACATATTAATCTACTAAAAGTCGAGGGCTCGTACAAGGAACTAAGTCATTACATAGAAGAAGTGTCAAGTAGACTCTGTCGTAATAATATAATAAAGAACGAACATTAGCTCATAGGTTACATAAAGGATTAGAATAAGGACCGAAGTCTATCTCATAGTAACTGTTGCAGCAGGGAATACATAAAGGATCGATAGATTTCATCATACTTGGTGTTTGTCAATACGGTTTCATTTTATATAATAATCTATTATTATGTAAAATGCGGTAATGTTTGGGAGATTTTAACAAAAAATGTATATGTTAACTGAAACTACAATAATTCCTGAAAATTTCAATCCGGGTTGCAATGGTAGCTAGCAGCCTAGTAAGAGACGATCAATTCCAAATATAGTAAAGAATGAACTCAAGTCCAAAGGAACTGAACCCGGTGGTTCATTCATATAATCTTCATTATTTTAGCTAGGGGCTAACTAAACTAGTTTCTTTTTAAATTTAAAATTTAAAAGACATTGCTTTAAATTCAATATTTTAAAAGTTCTCCCCAACAGGGATCAAACTCTGTTCTCCCGTATAACAAGTGTGTATGCTTACATTGTACCGCCATAGACTTGTAAAATACAAGTTACATATAAAGCATGATACCAACTTCGTTAATAAACTAAAAAACTACATAAGGAGTCGGTTTTGTCAATTATAAATGGCGGCTACGTAGCTTTCATCGGTATCATAGCTGTAGAAATCACTGAGACCTAGTATAGAACAAATCTCGGCATATATTGGGCTGAGTTTGATGCCTCATATATATATATATATATATATATATATATATATATATATATATATATATATATATATATATATATATATATATATATATATATATATATATATATATATATATATATATATATATATATATATATATATATATATATATATATATATATATATAGGATCATTGAGAAAAGATTTTTTTTAAATATCCTTTCTTTACAAGCCAATTCCAGGTTTATATGTTTTATAAATAGATTTAAGCAATGAAAAAAATAGTAAAAATCAAGTATAGTTTCTCCTCAGAAAAAAAAGATAAAACATCAGAGACAAATTATACATCCTCCTTTTTTTATTGATTTTACAATGCTTCTATAAACTAAATATGATAAAAGCCTTTGGTACTATAAAAGAGTTTTCCGTCTGTTTTAGGAGGTTTCATTTGTGGCCACCGTTTTCTCGCTGCTCACTGAGCTACTATCAGTCTTTGGTGGTTCTGGTTCATGGATGCAAAACCAAGGCATACGTTTTTGGAGCTCCAGTCTGAAAAGCATGCACAAGTTTAATTGTATAACAAGAATGTCGTGTCTTTTAAAGATAAGTAATTTCATGCAAACTACAATGATCGGGGAGGAGGGCACAATTGTGAAAAAAACGCAAAATGGGCCAATTACATGCGGAATTTGCTGAGTTATAGGGTGAACTGTAAAAATGTCATGATTTTGGGAGAGAGGCATGGTTCCGAAAGCTCCCACGCACATGCTATCAGAGGCAATGTTCTTGCGTTGCCTATGGTAAAAAACCTCAAGGCTTCAATTCTCTATTTTTTTATTTTTTTTTTACAGCCACTATATAATGAAGAGATGGCCCCATAAACCGTGGAGAAGCCTCATTTCATTGGAAATTTAAAGTTCTAGTGCACTTAACAGTCAAATGATTACTCAGGCATCGACTCAAAATTTTGACATAGCCATTTTGCTTACCATAGTCCAAAGACCAAATAATCATGCCTCCGGAATTGACATGACCCCTTTGCCACAACTCCTGGGGTAAACGCTGTAAGTTATGGAAGTTTCCCAGTGTTTTATGTTTAGGGTTTTTGATTGGGAAAAGGGGAAGTTTGATACTGGGTCTCCAAAATGGTACAGGGTATTAAGATGAAACCTCTGATGATTTTTCAATATTTCCCATAAGCAATACCTAAATACCGACTGAGGATAATAAGTTGAAACTTTCAGAGTATTTTAAGGGGGATGTTGAAGAGTCATCGGAATGCAACCAGTCCCCCTTGCCCTTTTTCGATGCACCCTCCCTTCAACACTGATCAATACCTTGAAATTTTTTTTAATAACCAACATGATCTAATAACTATACCTCCAGGTATGCCATGTCCCCCACAACTCCGGGGCAAGGACAGTAAATTATGCAATTTCGGCATTGTTTACATGCAGGATTTATCATTAGAAAAAGAGGAAATATTCGATTTTTGGTGTGTCCGAAAAGGCTAAGGGTGCTAAAGTGAAACAACAGGGACTGTTGAGGGGCATTTCGAACTAAATCAAAAGACGCTATGTGAATCCAGTTTATTAAAAAGCCTTATCTGTAATATCTTAAGAACGGCCGAGGGTATTAAGTCGAAACTTCTAGGGCATGCTGAGAGGGATGTTAAAAGGTAGTTGGAGATAAGTATTCCTCCTTATATGTTCATTTTATCCACCCCTCCCAAAATAAATCCAATAAAAATCTTGAAATAACCGTCTTGTTGAAAATAGTTTTAAGGTCAAATAGCTATGCTTCCGGTGATGATATAACCACCACAGCCCATGGGTCAAGGGCGTAAGTTATGATTTTGCCCATTCTTTATATATAAGTTTCGTTATTGGGAAAAGGTCTCAGGAGTCTCCAAAAAGGCTTAGGATACTAAGGCGAAATTTTCAGGGAATATTGAGGGGGATATCGACAATATTTGGGTTACCCAAGACATTATGACCGCAATTGCAACTACTTGCGACTGCGACTGCACTTGATTTCTACTATGTACTTTGAGACAAAGTTTGAGACAAAAGGTCGAATTTTAGCGTAAAGAGTGGGGCATTGAGGAAGGGACAGCAGCCCTAATATACGGAATAATTTATGCTCGTTTTAAGTTTTATTGTTGCTCCTTACTTTGACTAGTTTTTTTATTTAATTTTTTATCGTTTTTCAAACAAACGGAAGAAATCCACCCCTCTTTGTGAAAAATCACCTCACGAAAATTCCTCCATTGAAAGTTCCTCTCACGTAAAATTCTTCCACCGGGAAATTATCTTCGGAATTCCATCCTCGCTACGAATTCACCCCAGGAAATTTCTTGCATGCGATTCACTCTGAAAAATACTCCTTAGCATACTTTCACTTAAGAAAGACTTGTTTTTGTTTAATTTCTGATCCTTTTTAAGATCATTGGGGAATCTCCCCTGTGTGGAAGATATTTCCCAAAAATCCCTTCCTATGGAAAGTTTCTTCCATAGGAAATTCCCTATAGAGAATTTCTCCTGGTGATAATTCTCCCATGGAGATTTTCCCTGTGAGATATCCTCCCCACCACGTAAAAATTCTCAAGAGTATTCGAACTCCGCTTAAAATTTCCCCCGAAAAATTCTCCCAAAGCATCTTCACATGTAAAATGGGGTCGCCAACGCGAAGGTAAGACAAATAAAACGAATTTCATATACGAATTTTGGAAAGTTCCTCCCGTGTAAAATTTCACCCTGGGAGGTTCAACCCCCGGAAGCTTTCATCCCAATGTGAAATTTTCCCTGTAGAAAATCCATCCCCAGAAAATATACCCTCCCCCCCCAAAAAAAAATGTCGGTATAATTCCCTATAACAAATACTATATGTAAATAATGGGCAAATTTCATAACTTGTGGCCTTTCCTCAGATGGTCCTGATGGTTGTCTCAACTCCCAAGCCATATTTATTATATCGTTCAACTATATTGAACAAAATGATTAACTCAAAATTTTGATCAGACGACTTTCGGGAAAAAATGGCAAGAGAGGGGACCAGCTACCCTCCAATTTTTTTGGTCACTTAAAGAGGGAAGCAGAACTTTTAATTTCTGTTTGAATGAGCCCTCTTGCAATATTCTAGGGACACTGGTCCGATACGATCACCTCTGGAAAAAAAAATAAATAATCACCAATCCGTGATTTTTCTTCTGGCAATAAATCCAAAATTCCACATTCTTGCAGATAGGAGTTTGAAACCTTTACAGCAAGATTCTCTGATACGCTGAATCTGACGGCGTGATCTTCATTATGGTTATTTGACTTTAAGGGGGTGTTTCCCTATTTTTCAAAATCTATCTTCGGTTCGTTCATACTTTGGTCTGGTCGTGACTGTGGGAAATGCTTGGAACTTGGTTCCTGCTGAGATTCGTCAGTCACGAATACTTGGCTCCTTTAAGAGACATATGAAAATTTTCTTATTAAAGGTAAATATTAAATAATTTTTAGTTTTTTTATGGTTTCATTTTTTTTTGGGGGGGGGGGCGGTTGATTTGTTTCGATGGTGTTAGATCCTCGATGATGTAGAGAATTTTATTTAGAGCTATTTATTGTCGGGTGATAGGAGGGTCGCTGTTTCGTGTAGACTGTCGGTGAGTTGACTTCTTTTTCATATAGATTTATAAATTAGACATAGTTTAGTATTGTTTATGCCAAGTTTTAATATTAGTCATTTATTCTATGTCTTTTCCCAAATAACGGGCCATTCAGCCTTTTGGGATATTGTTTTTATTATTGTTATTTATGGAAATAAATGGAACTTGAACATCAAATTTCTTTGAAATACTTATTTTTTGGAAAATTTTTCTTAATTTGTATAGTACAAAGGATAAATTTCAAGGGGTCACTTCCAATGAATTGTACGTTTATTGCAGTAGAGAGGCCTCCAAAATAGTACATGCTTGAAATACATATTATTAAAGTTGTACCCTGTTTGTGATTCCATTTTCTTTAATTTCGAATGAACAGAAATACCATCATTTCATGAAATTTCTTTTCTTGAAGAAACGAGATTGTTTTTCACAATAATCACAATCACTATCCTTAAGTCTTCAAATATGTTTATTTGTCTATTCTTAGTAGAATTTAGAACTTGAAAATATGCATTTCTATTTAATTTCTTTTCAAAATTAATTTTGAAACATTAATTAAGCACAAAAATAAATAATAAATAATGAAATAACTTAGGGTTTAATTACCTGTATCTTGGGTGATTAATTGCATAAATCCAAGGGTCAATGCAGGCAACAGCTTTACAAGTGAGAGCTGGTAGCATTGAGACAAAGGGGGTTATCAGTGATCTATAAATAAGCAAAAAATAAAAATAAAGAAAAAAAAAGTAAAACTCATGAGATGCTCAATTTCGAAATGGATAAACTCCATAGAATAAACAATAGAGAGCCGAATAGTTTAATCTAAAATCCGTCCACATTCTTTACATAAGAGAAATTTTTAGTTAACTGAATTATAAAAAAAAGATCAGCTATAACGATTGGCGAAGCTAAAGAAATCTCTGAATATATCATTTGATATTCATAGTTTACAAAACAAACATAATAGTTGACATTTTCAATCAGTCAAAAGCATAACTGCCATCATTTTTATCAGGCATATACACGGCGGGTGAGAGGATACTTTCGGTCACATTTCTCCCCCCCCCCCATCAAAAGTCTTGAGATTCTAACTATATTGTCTAGTTCCTAACCACTTCCAGAGCGTTTACTCATTTTTGTCAATTTTCTAAAAGACTGTCCTCACCCGACATGAAATCGTATGTGAGTTTCTGTTTTCAAAGTTCGAACCCCAGTCACGCAAAATCTCGTTTTTGCAGTTTATACGTTCTAACCTTAGAAACCCGATTTGTAAAACAAAATACAGAATGGATGTAAATATATTGTACTTATCATTAGTGGAGGGGCCCCATTGAAAAATAGTTAGCATTAAATCATTTTTTTTTTTCATTCTAGGCAACCTGCACTGAGGTTAAAAAATTTTAAAGTGAGCATAAATTTAGCCAGACACACCTTGTGTTTTATCACAGAATTATGTGAATGTTTTTCCTTAGGCAAACTTCTTTGTGATTTGCTTAATTGGGTGATTTTTAATTTTGATTCGATTGTTTTCCAAAAAGCACTTTATTTTCATCTAAATTTTTTCAGAAAAGTCATTTAATCTCGAATAGCTAAGGGTCATTTTAACGTTATTTTGAATTGAAATACTGCTCCGTCAGAAAGAAGGCTTCGATTGTCAGCAGCATCAATTTACCACAATATTCAGGTCATATTTTTCTAATATCGTCATTTTTTGCATTTTTAGTCTATAAAAAAAACGACGAAAAGACAGAAGTAAGCAAGAGAGAGAGAGAGAGAGAGAGAGAGAGAGAGAGAGAGAGAGAGAGAGAGAGGGAGGGAGACAGAGAGACAGACAGACAGAGACACAAAGAGAGAGAAAGAGGCAGGAACGGATCCAGTTTTTTTTTAGAGGGGGAGGGGCACATAATCGGTTGCTTCGATAAACTTGCGAACCAAGAAATACCCCCTATTTAAAGAGAATCTCGACAATTATGTGTCGTAGGTAGGTAGTGGAAATGGTCATAAATTTAATCTAAAACCTGGTGAGGGTTAAAGTTCTAATAAATCTGTTGAAATTAAAATGGTGTAAAAATAATGATACAAAAAATAGTAAGTTATAAGAACCACCCTGCCATAAAAAAAAGTAAAAAGCTGTTCACCATCTATAAAAAACATGATATTTAATATTTTCTGTACAATTGCTTACCTTTGCACTTCTGACCACTATAGCGAGTGAGTAAAGCTTTTTATTGTCAAAAATAAAATTGGTCTTGAACCATCTTTTGGGTTCATGCACTCTTTGTGACAATTTGTGTAGGTCAAAACATTTGGCATGTCGCCTAACTTTATAGCATTGCTTTGTGTTTTAGAATTAGAATTAATATTTTATTAGATTAAACCTTATTTTGGTTCGTTATGCAGCCTATCATCTGTTTCCCTTTTTAAAATTAAAAGCAGAAAACTGTAAGATCATCTTTTTCTATTTTTTTACAAACAATGTAAAATTATGTAAAGTTAGTCTTGAGTAATATGAAAGAAAATGACATTACATTCAGCCCTACATAAAACAGTTATTTCTGTAGACTTTATTTCTGCTCGCTTTAGGCTTTAAAATGGCTCTTTATTTCTCTTTGAAATACTTTTTTGGAAGCATTTTCATTACTTGTTAAGAATCCAGTAGTCACGCCATAAGTGAAGTTCCGTTAATGCTAATGAAATAAAACAGGATAAAAATATAATAGTTCAGAAAAAAATTGGGCTATATATTTGCCCATTAGGGGGGGGGGGGGTAAAGCATAGCAGATATTAAATACGTAACCTAACCCAGACTAGGTACCTTTTAGTCTCCCTGAAGCCCAAAAAACTAAAGTTTAAATATAGTTCCCCGGAGTGAGAAACCCGTTGTTTATACAGAGTCTCTTGAGAATTTCTGGGTAATGCCTATCTGATCTTCACAATACAATTCTCGCGTGACTACTGGATTCTTAATAAGTACTGTATTTTCTTAAATATAATTTCAGAGATAAAGCTGCCCAATATACACACATGCACCTTCATAAATTCATAAATTGTGACTTGAGACTAATTGTTGCCAAGGCATGGAGACCTACTGTAGCAGAAGTACAGATGTAACACCAACCGAAGGCCCAAAACATCAGTTGGCAGGCACGGTTGAAAGAGACAACGGTCCGGTACGTATAAAGTATTGTATTTGTGAAAAGCTAACACTTGAGGGGAAGGGTTAAAGCCATGGAAGACAACAACAAAAAAATATTAAACAGAATACGTCCTTTGAAAATTTCTTAAGTCATAAGAGTCCGGAGGGACGATGCCTGAGCATGAGGTCTCTAGTATCACATAATTATTGATGCGCAGGAGAAATACTTAACAGACTCATAGTTTACTTAGTAATTGGAAAAGAAGATGAAATAAATTACGGCTGTCTCACCTGTTCCCAAAAGCACAAATCAGAGCGACTATTGCGTATGGAGTCCATGAAATCACAAACATGGCAAATAAACCAATGGCAACTTTTGCAATTCGAATTTCAGCTGATGTTTCATTCTGGTCTTTACTGCTTCTTAAGCTTTCGACGTTCATTTTTTTAGCCTAAGAAAAGAAAATTTATCAATAAATTGATAAATTGCTCAATGATATTACGGTAGATGGGGATATTGAAGATATAATAGTAGGGATAAATGCAGATCTACAAAATAATCAAGAGATCAAATTTCTTGTTTCCTGAAATGAAAAAGAAATAGCTGCTAATATATTTAAAACCTTGATTTAAATTTATCCTTAAATTATAACCTCATATTTTCAATAAACAGAAGATGAAGAGTTTAAAAAGACTTATAACTCAGGAGAAATAAAGGAAAGGAAAAAATCCTCCATAGTCATTCCTGGCGCATAGGGTGCCGGATTGACGTTTCAGTTGCTGAGTCTTTTTTACTCTTGCAAGTCTTTTTTAGTCTTTTAATTTTGAGTCTTTTAGTATTTTTGACTTGCTTTTACTTTATAACTCGAGGCAGGAACATTTCAATGTATAAAAGTGACATAATTCCTTTCGAGATTGTATTGCTGTCTCTTTCATCATATTAGGCAATATTTTTTCAATTTTTAATTCAAAGAGATATAATTTGCCTTTTTAGGTTTTTATCTTTTTAGGCTTTTAATTCAGCTTAGTCTATTTTTATTTAAAGTCTCAAAGACGTTAATTCTCCAAAGCTGAATCTCTAACGTGTGAACCAATAACGTTTACAAAAACAAGTACATTTGTTTCTTCTATTACGCAAGGGTCTTTTACCCTATGATGGCACAAAATCTTTGCCTGGAGATACATAGGGACCCGAGTTTGATCTCAGCTGCTGCGTGACATTCACAGGGACCTTTGGAGTTGAGAAGTGTTGATAATCAATAGATGTTAAGTATGAACAATAATTTTATTTTTTCAAATATTTATTCTAGCAGAGGAGAAAAAAAAACAGAAAACAATAGAGATTTCTAAAAAATGACTATTCTTGTAGCTTATCAACTCTTATCTCAACCGAAAATTTCTCTGTGCTTGGGCCGCAAGATCTGTTAAATTCTTTATCAATAATTTAAACGTTCAGCCCAATTTACTTTTCATTTAGCCTTGAATATCTAGCAATGTATGGTTTAGTTTTACCATATGTCTTCTACTTTATTCCGCACCTTATTTATTCCTTTTCTCATTATAGCTTTAGACATTGCCTTTCATTTTTACACTGTTGCTTAAGAAGAGAAAAGTGTCTCAATTATTTTGTGTTTATTTTAGTTTTACCATCCACAGAATGCCTGAAAATCTTTCGAAGAAGCTTAGGAGCCCAGGATGTTAAAATCTTTGTCTCCTCAAAATGAAGAGAGCAGGAATTAGAAATTGCGTGTTATACTGCTGGTCAGCTGTTACTACTTCTACTACGCCTAACAACTCACTGCAGCACCAAGCCACCTGAGGTAAACACAGCTACGCACCTCCGTCCTCCATCCCGATTTATTCTAAGTTTCTCTCTTCAAGTCTTCCCATGAAGTTCTGACTTCCCTTAAACCCTTCTCTACTACCTCCTCCCACTCTGTTCGAGGACGACTGGCTATTTTTTTGGCTTCAAATGATTGGCAAAAAAGGACAATCTTTTCTTATCTCTCATCCCTCATCCGCAGAATGTTTCCAATCCATTTCAACCATTCTTTCATTATAGCCCTAGAAAGTGGGATATAACCATAATTTTCCGGACAGTAGACTGTTTGATATTCGGTCAGTCCAACGAGTACCCAAAATAATCCGAAAACAATTCCTCCGGAAAAAATCGAACAAATCCTTCCCCTTCTTCCGAAGCACCCATGTTTTGGAAACATATTTGACCACTGTCATCACTATAGCCTCCAGTAGGCTACTCTTCTATTGGCTCGCAGACCTATCTTCTTATTCCTTAAGGCTTTTTTGTACTGTGAAAAAACACCTAGGACCGTGACCAAATACAAAACAAAAGCAAAAAAGTATGTAAAATAAATCCAATTAATAGTTCTTAGGCCTTAACAGTTAGCTTTGTGATACTGCTGAGTAACACCAGAATATGCTGTTGTTTTTTTGGTTTTTTTTTTTCTCTCTCTCTCTCTCTCTCTCTCTCTCTTTCTCTGTCTCTCTGTGTATCTCTCTCTCTCTCTCTCTCTCTCTCGCTTTGTCTCTCTCTCTCTCTCTCTCTCTCTCTCTCTCTCTCTCTCTCTCTCTCTCTCTCTATCTCTCTCTCTCTGAGTTAGAACTGAGTCTTCTCTTTCATCAATTTTTTTACCCTTTGATGCCAAACGGCCTATTCACTGAACAGAAAAAAAAACAACTTCTTGTAAATTATATTGAAAATCAGAAAAATAAAAAGCTGTCAAAGTGGGCAAAATAGAAGAATTTATCAGACATTTTGAAAAGAACAATTTTTGATTTTAAGTTGAGTGGGATTGAAGAATAGTCGATTCGACAGTGTACCTTTTTCTTTAAAAGAAAGCCTATACTTAAATTAGAAATAATCACAAGGTACTAACAATGCCAAATGTACTTTCATTAGGTGCAGTTGACTACACGTGAACAGAAGGGGGGATTCAAACCTTTATCCTCCAACCTGCAAGAATTTTACTATTTCCCCGTAGTTTCTAATATATTTTCTTCATTTTTTTTAAATTTGATTCCCCCCCCCTTCCAAACAAAAAAAGTTATCCTTCCATAAAGACGGAGTGTGGCCAGCACAGTGGAAGTCTTAATTAAAGAAATTTGGATAAAAAAAAACGAAAAAAATATATATTATACGATAAATACAGGAAATTATAGGAAGAATTGCTAGTTTTAGGACTAGAGGGTAACAGTGGCACAAAAAAACGAGCAAGTACCGGTGCATTGCAGCCTAAGACGCCTTGTGTGATAATAGTTTTTTTCTATGTATTTTCTGATATTTCATATGTTATGCCTGATTATTGTCGTGAAATAAAATTAAGTATACCCACGTTTCATGAGATATCGTAAAGGCATTGACGCAGAGAGCTAAACTGTAAGGGTACAAAAGGAGCATTGGCACAAAAAAACTCCACGTTCCTTTGCAAGGCAACCTAATAGTGCATACGAGCATTCCAAGGTTACCTATTCGACAAGCTCAATGACTTATCCTTTGCGTATCAAGAGGCGTTAATGACGTCAGTGGTTAGCAGGATTACTACTTGAAATGGTCTGAATTAGCTGTCGGACAAGTTACAGGATAAATGAAGATAAGTGATGTCATATATAAACAACTAATTCAATCTTTTCAAAAATGGAAAATATACGAAATTACATACAGAGAACAAAAAGGGAAAAAATTGTGAAATGTGGCACAGCTTCAGGGGGTTTCTAAATAGGCTTAGTTTACAGTTTAGTATACGCGATTAATATTATTAGTCGCCTAGTTGTTTATAGCATTTCAATTGGCAAGTTGCTGGATTAGTATTTGTTTCTACTTTTACGGATTACATCTGGGGAAGTTACTATTAAGTGGATAAGTCGGATAAGGGATGCTCGAGCCCATGGTAAGGCACCTTACGGGATAACAGTTTCTTCTCTATCTCTAGATCAAGTATACCCTTGTTTCATAAGGGTCGTAAAAGTATTGAAACAGAGAATTATGCTGCCAGCTTAGAATAGATGTCCTAACTTGCAAGATGAAAAGTAAGTGTACTGCTTTACCTGTGCTCTCAGAGATTCTTCGTGTTGTCTTACGTGACTAACCAGCTGAGAGTAGAAATATATAATGCAAGTCATCGGTAGGACATACGAGGTGACAAAGACAGTCGCAACAAAATATTTGGTACTCATGTCGTCACTGATGTAGTCAAAGCTGCAGGTTGTCAAAAAGCCCTCTGAAAAAAAAAATATTAAAAAAAAGACAAAAAAAAGGTTTTTTAGTGACAATAACTTTGATTCTTTCATTAAATTTATCAAAAGATCACAATTGTTCAGGGCGACTTTAATATATATTTATTTTCCACTAGCCGAATACCCAGCATTGCTTCGGACCCTTATAACGGTTTAATGTGGGTTATGTTATAAAATTTTCAAATTTTTGAGTCTTTTCGATAACTCTACCCTAATAAACTCCTTTTTCCTAGAAAAAAAACTTCTCCTTACCCTCTTGACCTTTTCATGAACTTCCCACTATTTATCGAGACGATATTAAAATGTTGCAAAAAAGGAAAGAAGTTACGCCATCCGGAATCGAACCGTAAACCTACCGATTTGAATACAAACATAGTAAATATTTATTTACAGGACCGGGTAAAAAGTATTAGGAGACGATTGAGCATTTTATAAACGTGTTTTTTAAAACATTTTTCAAACACATTTAATACGGTACACTTAAGGTATTGTAGCACGCCTTTTAGCGCTTTAAACTCGATTTCTCTGACTCCCACTCTCTTCTTAACTTTTCCCTGCCTGCAGAAGTCCCAAGGACTAAATTGCCACCCATTAGACGGTCTCTTAGGAATAGACGGTAAAGACGGTCATAGACGGTCAAGGACTAGATTGCCACCCATTAGGCCCAGTCTCTTAGGAATACTTGTCTATGGTCAGATAGACAAAGTAATTACTTTGTAGTATGTTTTCTTGCGGTAGGACCAAGTGTTTTACCGCCTCACGAAGTAGATAATTTCGGACTAACCAGAATTTGGAAATGACATTATTACAGGATAAAGATCATATTTTGTCGGCTTTAAAGCCAGATTCTAAGTCTGAAGATTACTTCAGGCTTTTCAGAACGTATTTTCAATTTTCCAGACCATTTCATTTTGTCCAATAATGTCTCTTTGCTTTCTAGGGACCGGGGTTTAAAGCAAATGTTCGTGAAACTCTTGAAATAAAGAAAATCTTTTTCAAGAATATAGCCTTGAATCGTGACACAGGTGAATTTGGGCTGAACTCTGTCTACGATAATTTATTAAAATCTGATAGAGTAAAGTTAAATTCGCCCAATGTAGTTGACCTCTGTCCAAGTGTTATATCATTAAACGCTAATGAACCGAATCCAAGAAGGTCAAAGAGGCTAGCTTCCGCCTTTGCTTTGAAAAGAATTAGAGAATTAAACAATATGTAGTTTTATTTTATTTCGTATATATTGCTTTAGTTTAGTTTTACTACTGATGACGGTCACTGCATATGTGACCGAAATATCTGGTATTTTTTGTGAATTTCTATCACTGCTTATGAAACACTGTCTATTAAAAATATTTCATCCCTATTTGAACTTCTAGTTATCCTCACTAAGTATTTTACATTTTGATGTTACGTTGGGACTTATATAGCCTTAAGCTCATCTTACTGGCGGTAGTTGATCTTGCAGAGTAACAAAGATACCCAAACCCTAAGCCAAAGGATCGGTGACATCAAGACTCGAACTCTCTTCCCGCAGAATATAGGATTGCAGGTCCAGCGTGTCATTTAAGGAATAGATGCTTCACAGTATAGATGAAACTTGGTGAAATGAGGCCGTTAATGAAATTCCCAAATATAAGCTATTTATTTAACAATCTGTTTTAAAATAAGCAAAACGAGATAATATGGGAAAAGTTTACAGTAATTAAGTTGTTAAATACCACCTTGATGCATTGTTCATTTTTAATTGTAAAGATTTGAAAAAAAATATGCATGAGTTAAATATGGACGCCAAAATTACATTACATTAAACAACTTAAAACTTACAAAAGAAAACAGATTACTTCAGATTAGGTCTTATGCTGGGTTTTAAAAATGACAAAAGTACTATAGGATTCACAAAGAAAAAAGTTCAGACAGGGTGGGAGGGTGTAGAGCGTTCACCAGTGAGTCATACACAGGTCATCTAAAGCTGAAACGACTGAGTAGCAACAATATTAAAAAAAGAACATTATTATTTGTTTACAAGTTCTAAACTTTACCTGGAACAAATCGTCCCCAGATGTTGAAAAAAGGCATCAGTGAAAAAGGAGTAGCATACAACCAGCATAAGACACAAAGACCCAAAGCTTGTGTTCGATTGAGTTTCCCATCAAAAGGTCGTGCGATCGTTCTTAGAATAAGAAAGAAAAAATATATCTTATTTCCTTGAAATATATTAAAGGAATGAAATAAAATTACAAGAAAATTGTATATCTTATATTCCTAATTATATGGGGTTAATTCTAGAGCAGGCTCGCAGAAAAAAAGTTAATTTAAATAATGATTAATATACAAAGGGACCAAATTAAAAAAAAACAATTTGCTTTTTTTAGATAAATTTTGTATGCAGAAATTATTGAGAAAACGTAAATTCTTGGATTTTTTTTGGAGGGGGGGGGGGCTAGGCTAATCCCCACCCATATAAATGCGACTGTCATAGGTGCTTTAAGAAGAAAACATCTGTGTAGATGTTGCTTTATAAGAAACATTTTATTTTACCACAGAGTAGAAATGTATCAAAGGAATGAGGGCTTTTCAATTTTCTTAAAACACTTAATAACATTGCAAGAACTACTGAGAATACCCCAAGCAATGTTACCAGCTTTAAGAGCTTATGCACTTAGTTGAATTTCATTGGGTTAGCTAGAAAATTGGATTATAAAATTTACGAAGGATTTTCTTTTTTAAATAACTGTTAATACAGTCATTTGAATAAAGATTTTCTTTTTAATAGTTCAATTCTGCTTCTCATCCTCTTTAAAATCATATATATATATATATATATATATATATATATATATATATATATATATATATATATATATATATATATATATATATATATATATATATATATATATATATATATATATATATATATATATATATATATATATATATATATATATATATATATATATATATATATATATATATATATATATATATATATATATATATATATATATATATATATATATATATATATACTCGTATATATAGCTCCAAAAGCAGAAGTAGATGGCTTTCAGAATTTAGAACCAGATTTAAAAAAAGGCAATGAAAAAATTAATTAGAAGCTAAAAAAAAGTTAGAGCTTAAAAAAGTTAAAAGAGACATACCTGTATCTATCAAAAGCAATTGCAGCGTTGGTTGCTGCCCCGCCTATTCCAGCATAGAGCCA